>NC_086453.1:30773448-31048448 GCF_028390025.1 Pseudophryne corroboree | reverse complement strand
GCATTATCAGTCGGCTACAACGTCATCATATCTTCTCATATCTGTTGCGTATGGATCACAGTTGCGAATGCATTGCAGGTGGCTTTATAGACTTCTCTATATGCACCACATACAGTATACAGGAATTCCTTCACAACATGACTCTGAAATACTTGACTGATTTAAATAAATGTGTTCTGGCAACGTACTGGGATAGCGTACAGCTAAAGGTGACAGCTTGTGCAGCCATATCTGCAGATTCCTCTAATATTGGCACATGACTATCAGCATAACAAAGCGTAACCCCACAGCTGGGCGGTGTACGGTACGGCCACGCATGTTCAGCCAGGAATCAGTATCATATGCCGGCGGTTGTAATACCGATGCTGGGATCCTGCTGGTGAGAAGACCGACAGGGGTGAGTAATGGGTGTTCTCCACTCTCTCCACACTTCCTGTAGCCCAGTGGTGGCCAACGCGTGGCTCTTGAGCCGCACGTGACTCTTTCTTCTCACTGATGTGGCTCCTGAGAGTCTGCACTCTACACACTTTGACCCGCGGCTGGCTCCCACCTTGCAGGGCTGCTGGGAGTGGAGGCAGGAGTGCCACGCCGGCACTATATCATGGCCACGTTTCCTGCCCTGTCTTGGACTCCTGCCATTGCCACGAAGAAGCGTCACCTGTCTGGCAGCACTGTACGCCGGCTCACTGTCATGCTACCAGTGACCGGAGAGGGGAGAGATGGAGGGAGAGGATGCTAAAAGACACAGAGTGAATGGGGGGCAGGCTGAGAGGCACAGAGTGAAGGAGGGCAGGCTGAGAGGCACAGAGTGAAGGAGGGCAGGCTGAGAGGCACAGAGTGAAGGAGGGCAGGCTGAGAGGCACAGAGTAAAGGAGGGCAGGCTGAGAGGCACAGAGTAAAGGAGGGCAGGCTGAGAGGCACAGAGTGAAGGAGGGCAGGCTGAGAGGCACAGAGTTAAGGAGGGCAGGCTGAGAGGCACAGAGTTAAGGAGGGCAGGCTGAGAGGCACAGAGTGAAGGAGGGAGGCTGTGTTGTTTCAGTGTATTATATGTGGATCTTTATTGTTTCAGTGTTTCTCGCCCCCAGGGTGACTAAAAATGGGGGTGTGACATATGGTCATGCTCCTACACACGTCATACCAAAGGCGGGTGCACAACAATGGGGTGTGGCCTTGTGCCAGTTGGCCACGCCCCACTTTTTGCATGTGCACCTTTGGTGTGAGCATAATACCGGCTCTTTGAGTTGACTACAGATATTTTTGCGCTCTTTCCCTCTGACTCCCTCTGGCCACCCCTGCTGTAGCCTAACCCTAACTTCCTCCCTTAGTGCCTAACTCTAACTCCCCCTCGGAGGTGCCTAATCCTAACCTCCATCCCCGCTGCCTAACCCTAACCCACCCTCCCCGCAGCCACCTGAAGCCTGGGCTGGAATGATCAAACCTGCCTTGTCCTTTGTAAACCTTGTGACGGCCCAGTACCACCACTCTCTGCTTTGTGGAATTATACAGTACTGACAGCCAGATTAACGGCAAGACAATATTGGCTCATGTCTAAGGCCCATGTTACCGACTCACACCATGTAAGAGATGGAGACACTGACTGCATCTAGTGGCTGCACAGCAGTTTTGACCGTGCAGCTGGGATCTAGACACAACTGTTATGCTTTAACCACTTCCCTGGTGTGGTCATAACAGATGCGACCACACCAGGCCGCGCTTTCCCAGACTTGGTCGCATTTGATGCCACCAGTGAGAAAATAAGATTTTAAACCTACCGGTAGATCTTTTTCTCCTACTCCGTAGAGGATGCTGGGAACTCCGTAAGGACCATGGGGTATAGACGGGCTCCGCAGTGGACATGGGCACTATAAAGAACTTTAGAATGGGTGTGCACTGGCTCCTCCCTCTATGCCCCTCATCCAGACCTGTTAGAGAAACTGTGCCCAGAGGAGACGGACAGTACGAGGAAAGGATTTTGTTAATCTAAGGGCAAGATTCATACCAGCCCACACCATCCACACCGTATAACATGGAATATACTAACCTGTTAACAGTATGAAAACAAAACAGCATCAGTCTGAGACTGATCAAAACTGTAACATAACCCTTATGTAAGCAATAACTATATACAAGTCTTGCAGAAATATGTCCGCACTGGGACGGGCGCCCAGCATCCTCTACGGACTAGGAGAAAAAGATTTACCGGTAGGTTTAAAATCTTATTTTCTCTTACGTCCTAGAGGATGCTGGGGACCAAAGCTCCAGACCGGGCAGGAGAGTGCGGATGACTCTGCAGCACCGATTGAGCAAACATGAGGTCCTCATCAGCCAGGGTATCAAACTTGTAGAATTTTGCAAAAGTATTTGAACCCGACCAAGTCGCCGCTCGGCAAAGCTGTAATGCAGAGACACCTCGGGCAGCCGCCCAAGAAGAGCCCACCTTCCTAGTGGAGTGGGCCTTTACCGAATTTGGTAACGGCAATCCAGCCGTAGAATGAGCCTGCTGAATCGTGTTACAAATCCAGCGAGCAATAGTCTGTTTAGAAGCAGGAGCGCCAACCTTGTTGGCTGCATACAGGACAAACAGAGCCTCTGTTTTCCTAACCCGAGCCGTCCTGGCTACATACATTTTTAAGGCCCTGACTACATCCAGAGACTTGGAATCCTCCAAGTCACTCGTAGCCACCGGTACTACAATAGGTTGGTTCATATGAAACGAAGAAACCACCTTAGGCAAACATTGAGGACGAGTCCTCAACTCCGCTCTATCCACATAAAAAAATCAGATAGGGGCTTTTGTGAGACAAAGCCGCCAATTCAGACACCCGCCTTGCAGGTGCCAAGGCAATCAACATGACCACCTTCCAAGTGAGAAACTTTAATTCCACTGTTTGAAGGGGCTCAAACCAGTGAGATTTCAGGAACTGTAACACCACGTTAAGGTCCCATGGTGCCACCGGAGGCACAAAAGGCGGCTGCATGTGCAGCACTCTCTTTACAAAAGTCTGGACTTCTGGGAGAGAAGCCAATTCCTTCTGAAAGAAAATCGATAGGGCCGAAATCTGTACTTTAAAGAAGCTGGTAAAGCCGATTTGAAAAACCGGCGAGGAGGCACGTCTTCGAATTCCAGCTTGCAGCCTTGGGATACAATTTCCATTGCCCAAGGATCCACATCCGACTGAACCCAGACGTGGCTGAAGAGTCGAAGACGTGCCCCCACCGGGGCGGACTCCCCCAGTGGAGTCCCAGCGTCATGCTGTGGATTTAGTAGAAGCCGGGGAAGACTTCTGCTCCTGGGAACTAGCCGTAGCAGGCTGATTTTTCCCTCTACCCTTACCTCTGGTGAGGAAGGAAGAACCCCGACCTCTTCTGGACTTATGCGATCGAAAGGACTGCATCTGATATTGCGGCGTTTTCTTCTTTTGCTGTGGAGAAACATAAGGTAAAAAGGTAGATTTACCCGCGGTAGCTGTGGAAACCAGGTCTGCGAGACCTTCCCCAAATAAATCCTCACCTTTGTAAGGTAAAACTTCCATATGTTTCTTTGAGTCAGCATCACCCGACCATTGGCGGGTCCACAGGGCTCGCCTAGCAGAAATCGCCATGGCGTTGGCTCTCGAACCTAGCAGACCAACGTCTCTCTGAGCGTCTCTCATATACAAGACTGCGTCTTTTATGTTACCTAAGGTAAATAAAATGGTATCCATATCTAGGGTATCAAAGTCAGCTGACAAGGTATCAGTCCAAGCTGCCACAGTGCTACAAACCCAAACCGACGCTATTGCCGGTCTGAGCAAGGTCCCTGTATGTGTATAAATTGATTTTAAGGTAGTTTCCTGTCTGCGATCAGCAGGATCCTTGAGGGCGGCTGTGTCTGGAGACGGTAGCGCCACCCTTTTGGACAAGCGTGTTAAGGCCTTGTCCACCATGGGTGAGGATTCCCACCACAACCTGTCCTTCGCAGGGAAAGGATACGCCATAAGAATTCTTTTGGGAATCTGCAGCTTATTGTCTGGAGTTTCCCAAGCCTTTTCAAATAACTCGTTCAGCTCATGAGATGGGGGAAACGTTACCTCAGATTTCTTTTCTTTAAACATGTGAACCCTCTTGTCAGGGACAGAGAGGTCATCCGTGAAATTCAAAACATCTTTTATTGCAATAATCATATAATGTATACTCTTGGCAACCCTTGGGTGTAACCTCGCATCATCATAGTCGACACTGGAGTCAGAATCCGTGTCGGTATCAGTGTCTGTTATTTGGGACAGGGGACGTTTTTGAGACCCTGAAGGGCCCTGTGACACCGTCAAAGCCATTGATTGACTACCTGTATTGTCCCTGGACTCTGCTTTGTCCAACCTCTTATGTAACAAAGCCACATTTGCATTTAAAACATTCAGCATATCCATCCAATCATGTGTCGGCGTTGCCGACGGAGACACCACAATCATCCGCTCCACCTCGTCCTTAGAAGAGCCTTCCGCTTCAGACATGTCGACACACACGTACCGACACCCCCACACACTAAGGCATATATCTATATGGATACAGCTTCCCAATAAGGCCCTTTGGAGAGACAGAGAGAGAGTATGCCAGCACACACCCAGCGCCAACTGACACTGGAAACCAAATTCCCAGACAAACAGCGCTTTTATACAAATATATAATATACACTCACTGCGCCAATAAAAAGTGCCCCCCCCCCTCCCCCTCTTTTTTTGCCCTCTGTGACCGTGTTCAGCAGGGGAGAGTCCGGGGAGCCAGCTTATCTGCATGTGCTGTGGAGAAAATGGCGCTGGTTAGTGCTGGAGGATCACACCCAACCCCCTCACCGGCGGGCTTCGGTCCCGCTCAAACAATCAAAAAACTGGCGGGGGTAAATAATATACTGCCTCCGCAGTACCTGTACATCTGCCACTGTCCCTTGAGGCTATTAACTGCACCCTTACAGTGCCCGCTGTAGTGTGTGTGTGTGTGGGAGCAATGGCGCGCAGCATTACCGCTGCGCGTTACCTCACTGAAGAACTGAAGTCTTCTTCCGCCTTTGAAGTCTTCTTTCTTCTGCTACTCACCCGGCTTCTATCTTCCGGCTCTGTGAGGAGGACGGCGGCGCGGCTCCAGGACGAAAGGCGAGGGTGAGACCTGCGTTCCGACCCTCTGGAGCTAATGGTATCCAGTAGCCTAAGAAGCAGAGCCTATCATTTAAGTAGGTCTGCTTCTCTCCCCTCAGTCCCACGATGCAGGGAGCCTGTTGCCAGCAGTGCTCCCTGAAAATAAAAAACCTAACAAAATTAGTTTTTCAGAGAAACTCAGGAGAGCTCCCCTGTAGTGCCTCTAGTCTCCTCTGGGCACAGGATCTAACTGAGGTCTGGAGGAGGGGCATAGAGGGAGGAGCCAGTGCACACCCATCTAAAGTCTTTAGAGTGCCCATGTCTCCTGCGGAGCCCGTCTATACCCCATGGTCCTTACGGAGTCCCCAGCATCCTCTAGGACGTAAGAGAAACACTCACTGGGTGTCTGATAGAAGATAATCTTCCAGCAGCCGCCAATCTCTGAGGGACCTCCCCAACTCTCTACTTCCTTATTCCCTCCCCCAGTGCCTGCCATGCAGCCAATGACTGCTGATCAGGCAGACCGGCATTACCACTACCCCGCGCCTGCAGAGAATAGCTGCCAGTAGGAAAATGTAAACACAGCAGCTTTTACATTGCTGTGTACATCCGGCGGCTGTTTACAAAAGTTTTTTTAGTTAAATACAGTTGTGTTGGATATGTTTTAAACAGACGTTCCTAACCCAATTCAATCATACAAAAATTGCTTCTTCGCGTTTTTTGAAAATGATTTTTGCCAGTTTAGTGGTTAACCGTCAAAATGTAAGTGAATGCATCTGGTTGTCCCACTGGTGCCGTGTTCCGGAACGCAAAGCGATCCCTGCGTGATGCTTGTGCTGTCATTGAAACTCCAAGGACAGCTGGTACTTGTTCATCTCTCTACATACACAACACAAAGCATGGAGACATTCAGTGTTGGGCTATCACCTGTAACTCGTAAATAGTGCATAAGATCGGCAGTACGGATGGTGTAATGGTTAGCATTACTGCCTCACAGCACTGAGGTCATGGGTTCGATTCCCACCATGGCCCTAACTGTGTGGAGTTTATATATTCTCCCCGTACTTGCGTGGGTTTCCTCTGGGTACTCTGGTTTCCTCCCACAATCCATAAACATACTGGTAGGTTAATTGGCTCCCAACAATATTAACCCTAGCGTGTACATGTGATAGGGAATATAGATTGTAAACTCCACTGGGGCAGGGACTGATGTGAATGGCCAAATATTCTCTGTAAAGTGCTGTGGAAGATGTGTGCACTATATAAATAACTGGTAATAATAAAGATTGAGGTCCACAAATCATGGACTGTACCTGTTCATGGGGATGGTGGAGTTTGTGGAACAAGGAGGCCTGCAGGTTACAGAGTGGAACTGTCCAATACTGGGGGAAGGGTGTGTGAGGAAGTCTGTGCGGCAGGGCCAAAACTAGAGGTTGGTCAGGATGGCACTCACCCGGTGCAGTGGTTGAAGGGGAGCACCACCTGCCTCACCCTAGGTGGCCCAGCTTGATCAGGAATATGACTGATGTGTTAGATGATCCCATCTCCTTTCAAAGCAATATGGTGAATAGGACTGCTTGGAGCAACACAGACTTCATGTTACTTGGCGCTCATGGACTCCACAAGGTAATACCACCTCTTAATTGATTCTGATTCAGGTCACGCCCCCTCTCTACACTCTTACTCAGGTCATGCCCATATTGCGTTCTCGCTAATTTGCTCCATGCCTGCATATATTCTACAAGGCTTCACATCTTGTCCCTCGATCCTACAACATCTTCCCGCCCTATCTTGTCTGGACACCTTCCCATCTTTTCTTCCCCAACACCCCTACACTCCTGCCAGTGTTACTGCACAGTCTCATCCTCAATTTCCCATAAGGACCACTAAGTCCATTGTCCCACATCCCCCTAATGTATGTTACCCCTTCTTCTACATTTTAAGTTTTTACAGACAGGATCTTCAATAGTATGTCCTTTACAGCATGGATGGCCAAGGTATAAGCAATAATTATTATATGGGTGATGGGGGGGTGTTAAGCCCTTCACTTTGCCAGGGGTACTCCGGATTCCTAGGCACGGCCCTGGACTCAATGACGTCTTGTCTGTGGAACATGGAGGTCTGCACATTATGGACTGGATCTGTCCAACATGAAAGGAAGGGAATGTCTGTGCAGCTCTGGATATTGAAGGCATCTGTGTAAGATGGAGGTTCACATTTCATGGATTGGATCTGTCCAATATGGGGGGGGGGGCTGGATCAGGTTTAAATACAGAAGACATTTGCGGAGCACGGTGCTCTGTAAAACTATGTAGTGGATCTGTCCGATACTAAGGAAGTCTGTGGATCATGGAGGACTGCACATTATGGAGTAGTTGTGTGTGACATGGGAGGGTGGGGGTGCAGGTCTGAATGCTGGAGATGACTGCAGTATACGGAGGTCTGCACAACATGGAAAGCTTGTTATGGGGGATGTTGCCTTTGATGGCTTAGGTTAGGCATTCCCAACCTCGGTTCTCACACTAGCAGTGCAGGTATTAGTGATATCCTGGCTTCAGCATCGATGGTTAAATCAAAATAACTGTGCTACCTGTTCTCAAGCATGGATATCACTAAAACCTGAACTGGTAGTGTGCCTTGAGGACCGAGGTTGGGATTGCCTGATTTAGGCCCTAATTCATGTTTGTAAGGAATTGCACAGCCGCGAGGAGTTAGACGCCTACTGGTAGCATTTGTGAGATCCAGGACGACGCAACCTCAGGTTACCACTGTGATCGTCAGTCACAATCCGAGATGGTTTCAGGTACCAGAATGCATAATCTGAAACTTACTAGGCTGGCCGCCAGCTCCGGACACCCGTCCAAGAAATATGCGACCAACAACGCAGACCCTGTACATTCATCCTAATCTGCCGCATCCTTACACTGCCCGTCTATGTCTGTGTCAGTATAGCATGGGGTCAAGTGTTCTAATGAATTTACTTAGCGAGGCGCTTAGGAAAACGGAACATGTTACTTGGCATTGATTCTCCTTCTAAAACATTGTTCCTGAATGATGAGTGAACAACCATACAAGCTGATCTGATGTCTCTACCTGGGAAACCGGCCAGCGTTTTGTTTGGAGGTAATCGTCACGTTGACTTATTGTTCAGGGAGAGCAAACCACAGACTTGTATACACAGGTAACTTCCTCCAGCTCTCGGCACACGAACACTGGTCACAAAGGAACTCGGACGGGAGATGACGCTCACACAAGACGTGCTCTTCTGAAAACACAGCCGCAGCTGTCACATGCAAATTATACGGAATAAACACATCCATGGGGGGTTTAAGTAATAACCTGCAACTTG
Organism: Pseudophryne corroboree; assembly: GCF_028390025.1. Lineage (NCBI taxonomy): Eukaryota > Metazoa > Chordata > Amphibia > Anura > Myobatrachidae > Pseudophryne > Pseudophryne corroboree. The sequence goes on along the minus strand of NC_086453.1, from coordinate 31,039,991 downwards.
TAGGTATTTGTGAGATCCCAACGAGGCTGTCAGACGTTTTAATGTAGCGGTCATTTAAAAAGGCTGAAGCCGACCGGTTTTGCCCTTTGAATGATTGCTACTTTAAAACCTCAGGAAGAATTGCCAGGATCTCAGTGATGGCGGCTTCAAGTTGCAGGTTATTACACCCGCACCCCCAAAACAATTATATTTACCAAGAAATTTTGTCAATATTATTAGTGAACGCACCCTAAATGGGCAATTATTCTACCACCTGTTATACCAATTTGTACGTGGAAAAAATAACAGTTATGGTAATACCTACCCTTGTTAACTCTTTTTTTTTTTTGAAGTCCACAGGATCCAAAAGGAAAGACTTGGGTACTCCAGTGGACACTTTTAACTTAGTAGGTGCAGCCACACAATAGGGGTAATTCCAAGTTGATCGCAGCAGGAAATTTTTTAGCAGTTGGGCAAAACCCAACTGTAGGGGGGGGCAGATATAACATGTGCAGAGAGAGTTAGATTTGGGTGGGGTGTGTTCAATCTGCAATCTAAATTGCAGAGTAAAAATAAAGCAGCCAGTATTTACCCTGCACAGAAACGAAATAACCCACCCAAATCTAACTCTCTCTACACGTTACATCTGCCCCCCCTGCAGTGCACATGGTTTTGCACAACTGCTAAAAAATTTCCTGCTGCGATCAACTTGGAATTACCCCTAATGTACCTGTTGCGGGGTACTAATAGTATTCACGTAAGACAGTTCTTTTGCTTTCTGCCGTGGCATACTACTGTACTGCCATCCACACAAGACTGTGGCCCAGTTATCTCTCCGGTAATGTCGGTGATCGGGCTGAAACCTTCCACATACCGTATACGGTCCATGGTGTCGAAGTCAAAAAAATATTACATAAAGAGAACATACAAACTACACACATATAAGTCGCTATACTTGCAAATACGCACAGCGAGCACAGCAATATATGGTAACACACGCATTTACACGGACATGCCAAAGAGATGGATTCGACTCTTATTTCATACAGCACATAATTGTGGTGGTATCAAGCGCCAGACATCATAATGATTTAGAATTGTATATGATGGAGTGGTGTCATGTATGTGTATTATTTGAACGAAACAAGATAGACCGGTCATGTTTACTATTGAAACGACCAGATTAATGTGTGGATTCATTTGATACTTGTTATTAAGTTGTAGGACATTGCAACACGGAATTATGATTAAATGTATAAAAGCTAAAATCACTTTTATTAGAACAATAGATATTCCAAACAGGTAATGAACAGGAAACTCATGCCAGCCCTTTGGATGTCTTCAAGGCTGAACCTGATTAGCATATACAAAGGAACTGGTGACTCATCGTGAATCCCTCCCTCAGAAACTAGATAACACATTGATCACACAGGAGCTTAGTGGCTTTTTGGGACCAGAGGATGATGTACTTGCTGCCAGATCAGTTACTGTTTGCATTGGAGGGAATGGTAATTGTATCGCTGGCCTGTAACTGAAACTGTATGTAATGGCATGTAACTGTATGTAACTATATGTTTTAACTGCTTACTGTGTGAGTGTAACCATGTAACTATAGGTATACTGTACTTTGTAATATATATTGAATCCATATCCTTTTTAATAACAAATATATACATCAATGAGCTTTGGAACTCAGATAATGTGTGGGTGTATTGTTTTCTCTTATGGGATGCAGTGTTTTGCGATGTATAGCTCACATTCATGGGATATGGCAATAAGAGGTGCAGGCGTTTACAATATATATTAGAGCGGGCATTTTAAATATTTGTGAGAAATCAATTTGGCATTCTTAGATTGGGGGCTCCATCAGGGACTACACATACTCACAGCCTAACAGGTCACAGCAGACTTAATCTATCAGCAAAAGGGTGGACAGAAAGTATCCTACATAACCTTTTCTAGGTCGGTGGATACACTAAAAACTAGAGATGAGCGGGTTCGGTTTCTCTGAATCCGAACCCGCCAGAACTTCATGTTTTTTTTCACGGGTCCGAGCGACTCGGATCTTCCCGCCTTGCTCGGTTAACCCGAGCGCGCCCGAACGTCATCATGACGCTGTCGGATTCTCGCGAGGCTCGGATTCTATCGCGAGACTCGGATTCTATATAAGGAGCCGCGCGTCGCCGCCATTTTCACACGTGCATTGAGATTGATAGGGAGAGGACGTGGCTGGCGTCCTCTCCATTTAGATTATAAGAGACTGAGAGAGATTTACTGGAGCTGACTAGGAGGAGTACTGTTACTGTAGAAGTGTAGAGACTGAGTGGAGAGAGTTTACTAGTGAGGACAGTGCAGTTTACTTTATAATCCGTTCTCTGCCTGAAAAAAGCGATACACAGCACACAGTGACTCAGTCACATACCATATCTGTGTGCACTGCTCAGGCTCAGGCCAGTGTGCTGCATCATCTATTATCTATATATAATATTATATATATCTGTCTGACTGCTCAGCTCACACAGCTTATAATTGTGGGGGAGACTGGGGAGCACTACTGCAGTGCCAGTTATAGGTTATAGCAGGAGCCAGGAGTACATAATATATTATATAGTGAGTGACCACCAGACACACAGTGCAGTTTATTTAATATATCCGTTCTCTGCCTGAAAAAAGCGATACACACAGTGACTCAGTCAGTCACATACCATATCTGTGTGCACTGCTCAGGCTCAGGCCAGTGTGCTGCATCATCTATTATCTATATATAATATTATATATATCTGTCTGACTGCTCAGCTCACACAGCTTATAATTGTGGGGGAGACTGGGGAGCACTACTGCAGTGCCAGTTATAGGTTATAGCAGGAGCCAGGAGTACATATTATATTAAAATTAAACAGTGCACACTTTTGCTGCAGGAGTGCCACTGCCAGTGTGACTGACCAGTGACCTGACCACACTGACCACCAGTATAGTTAGTAGTATACTTATATTGTGATTGCCTGAAAAAGTTAAACACTCGTCGTGTGACTAAAAATAAAACTCATTCTGCTGACAGACAGTGTCCAGCAGGTCCGTCATTATATAATATATAATATATACCTGTCCGGCTGCAGTAGTGATATATATATATTTTTTATATCATTTATCATCCAGTCGCAGCAGACACAGTACGGTAGTTCACGGCTGTGGCTACCTCTGTGTCTCTGCACTCGGCAGGCAGTCCGTCCATAATTGTAATACCACCTAACCGTGGATTTTTTTCATCCTTCTTTATACATACATAGTTACATAGACATCTTCTCTTTATCAACCAGTCTATATTAGCTGCAGACACAGTACAGTACGGTAGTTCACGGCTGTGGCTACCTCTGTGTCTGCACTCGGCAGGCAGTCCGTCCATAATTGTATACCACCTAACCGTGGTTTTTTTTCATTCTTCTTTATACATACATAGTTACATAGACATCTTCTCTTTATCAACCAGTCTATATTAGCTGCAGACACAGTACAGTACGGTAGTTCACGGCTGTGGCTACCTCTGTGTTTGCACTCGGCAGGCAGTCCGTCCATAATTGTATACCACCTAACCGTGGATTTTTTTCAGTCTTCTTTATACATACATAGTTACATAGACATCTTCTCTTTATCAACCAGTCTATATTAGCTGCAGACACAGTACAGTACGGTAGTTCACGGCTGTGGCTACCTCTGTGTCTGCAGTCGGCAGGCAGTCCATAATTGTATACTAGTATCCATCTCCATTGTTTACCTGAGGTGCCTTTTAGTTGTGCCTATTAAAATATGGAGAACAAAAATGTTGAGGTTCCAAAATTAGGGAAAGATCAAGATCCACTTCCACCTCGTGCTGAAGCTGCTGCCACTAGTCATGGCCGAGACGATGAAATGCCAGCAACGTCGTCTGCCAAGGCCGATGCCCAATGTCATAGTACAGAGCATGTCAAATCCAAAACACCAAATATCAGAAAAAAAAGGACTCCAAAACCTAAAATAAAATTGTCGGAGGAGAAGCGTAAACTTGCCAATATGCCATTTACCACACGGAGTGGCAAGGAACGGCTGAGGCCCTGGCCTATGTTCATGGCTAGTGGTTCAGCTTCACATGAGGATGGAAGCACTCAGCCTCTCGCTAGAAAAATGAAAAGACTCAAGCTGGCAAAAGCAGCACAGCAAAGAACTGTGCATTCTTCGAAATCCCAAATCCACAAGGAGAGTCCAATTGTGTCGGTTGCGATGCCTGACCTTCCCAACACTGGACGTGAAGAGCATGCGCCTTCCACCATTTGCACGCCCCCTGCAAGTGCTGGAAGGAGCACCCGCAGTCCAGTTCCTGATAGTCAGATTGAAGATGTCAGTGTTGAAGTACACCAGGATGAGGAGGATATGGGTGTTGCTGGCGCTGGGGAGGAAATTGACCAGGAGGATTCTGATGGTGAGGTGGTTTGTTTAAGTCAGGCACCCGGGGAGACACCTGTTGTCCGTGGGAGGAATATGGCCGTTGACATGCCAGGTGAAAATACCAAAAAAATCAGCTCTTCGGTGTGGAGGTATTTCACCAGAAATGCGGACAACAGGTGTCAAGCCGTGTGTTCCCTTTGTCAAGCTGTAATAAGTAGGGGTAAGGACGTTAACCACCTCGGAACATCCTCCCTTATACGTCACCTGCAGCGCATTCATAATAAGTCAGTGACAAGTTCAAAAACTTTGGGTGACAGCGGAAGCAGTCCACTGACCAGTAAATCCCTTCCTCTTGTAACCAAGCTCACGCAAACCACCCCACCAACTCCCTCAGTGTCAATTTCCTCCTTCCCCAGGAATGCCAATAGTCCTGCAGGCCATGTCACTGGCAATTCTGACGAGTCCTCTCCTGCCTGGGATTCCTCCGATGCATCCTTGCATGTAACGCCTACTGCTGCTGGCGCTGCTGTTGTTGCCGCTGGGAGTCGATGGTCATCCCAGAGGGGAAGTCGTAAGCCCACTTGTACTACTTCCAGTAAGCAATTGACTGTTCAACAGTCCTTTGCGAGGAAGATGAAATATCACAGCAGTCATCCTACTGCAAAGCGGATAACTGAGGCCTTGACAACTATGTTGGTGTTAGACGTGCGTCCGGTATCCGCCGTTAGTTCACAGGGAACTAGACAATTTATTGAGGCAGTGTGCCCCCGTTACCAAATACCATCTAGGTTCCACTTCTCTAGGCAGGCGATACCGAGAATGTACACGGACGTCAGAAAAAGACTCACCAGTGTCCTAAAAAATGCAGTTGTACCCAATGTCCACTTAACCACGGACATGTGGACAAGTGGAGCAGGGCAGGGTCAGGACTATATGACTGTGACAGCCCACTGGGTAGATGTATGGACTCCCGCCGCAAGAACAGCAGCGGCGGCACCAGTAGCAGCATCTCGCAAACGCCAACTCTTTCCTAGGCAGGCTACGCTTTGTATCACCGCTTTCCAGAATACGCACACAGCTGAAAACCTCTTACGGCAACTGAGGAAGATCATCGCGGAATGGCTTACCCCAATTGGACTCTCCTGTGGATTTGTGGCATCGGACAACGCCAGCAATATTGTGTGTGCATTAAATATGGGCAAATTCCAGCACGTCCCATGTTTTGCACATACCTTGAATTTGGTGGTGCAGAATTTTTTAAAAAACGACAGGGGCGTGCAAGAGATGCTGTCGGTGGCCAGAAGAATTGCGGGACACTTTCGGCGTACAGGCACCACGTACAGAAGACTGGAGCACCACCAAAAACTACTGAACCTGCCCTGCCATCATCTGAAGCAAGAAGTGGTAACGAGGTGGAATTCAACCCTCTATATGCTTCAGAGGTTGGAGGAGCAGCAAAAGGCCATTCAAGCCTATACAATTGAGCACGATATAGGAGGTGGAATGCACCTGTCTCAAGTGCAGTGGAGAATGATTTCAACGTTGTGCAAGGTTCTGATGCCCTTTGAACTTGCCACACGTGAAGTCAGTTCAGACACTGCCAGCCTGAGTCAGGTCATTCCCCTCATCAGGCTTTTGCAGAAGAAGCTGGAGGCATTGAAGAAGGAGCTAAAAGGGAGCGATTCCGCTAGGCATGTGGGACTTGTGGATGCAGCCCTTAATTCGCTTAACAAGGATTCACGGGTGGTCAATCTGTTGAAATCAGAGCACTACATTTTGGCCACCGTGCTCGATCCTAGATTTAAAGCCTACCTTGGATCTCTCTTTCCGGCAGACACAAGTCTGCTGGGGTTGAAAGACCTGCTGGTGACAAAATTGTCAAGTCAAGCGGAACGCGACCTGTCAACATCTCCTCCTTCACATTCTCCCGCAACTGGGGGTGCGAGGAAAAGGCTCAGAATTCCGAGCCCACCCGCTGGCGGTGATGCAGGGCAGTCTGGAGCGACTGCTGATGCTGACATCTGGTCCGGACTGAAGGACCTGACAACGATTACGGACATGTCGTCTACTGTCACTGCATATGATTCTCTCAACATTGATAGAATGGTGGAGGATTATATGAGTGACCGCATCCAAGTAGGCACGTCACACAGTCCGTACTTATACTGGCAGGAAAAAGAGGCAATTTGGAGGCCCTTGCACAAACTGGCTTTATTCTACCTAAGTTGCCCTCCCACAAGTGTGTACTCCGAAAGAGTGTTTAGTGCCGCCGCTCACCTTGTCAGCAATCGGCGTACGAGGTTACATCCAGAAAATGTGGAGAAGATGATGTTCATTAAAATGAATTATAATCAATTCCTCCGCGGAGACATTGACCAGCAGCAATTGCCTCCACAAAGTACACAGGGAGCTGAGATGGTGGATTCCAGTGGGGACGAATTGATAATCTGTGAGGAGGGGGATGTACACGGTGATATATCGGAGGGTGAAGATGAGGTGGACATCTTGCCTCTGTAGAGCCAGTTTGTGCAAGGAGAGATTAATTGCTTCTTTTTTGGGGGGGGTCCAAACCAACCCGTCATATCAGTCACAGTCGTGTGGCAGACCCTGTCACTGAAATGATGGGTTGGTTAAAGTGTGCATGTCCTGTTTTGTTTATACAACATAAGGGTGGGTGGGAGGGCCCAAGGACAATTCCATCTTGCACCTCTTTTTTCTTTTCTTTTTCTTTGCATCATGTGCTGATTGGGGAGGGTTTTTTGGAAGGGACATCCTGCGTGACACTGCAGTGCCACTCCTAGATGGGCCCGGTGTTTGTGTCGGCCACTAGGGTCGCTAATCTTACTCACACAGTCAGCTACCTCATTGCGCCTCTTTTTTTCTTTGCGTCATGTGCTGTTTGGGGAGGGTTTTTTGGAAGGGACATCCTGCGTGACACTGCAGTGCCACTCCTAGATGGGCCCGGTGTTTGTGTCGGCCACTAGGGTCGCTAATCTTACTCACACAGCTACCTCATTGCGCCTCTTTTTTTCTTTGCGTCATGTGCTGTTTGGGGAGGGTTTTTTGGAAGGGACATCCTGCGTGACACTGCAGTGCCACTCCTAGATGGGCCCGGTGTTTGTGTCGGCCACTAGGGTCGCTAATCTTACTCACACAGCTACCTCATTGCGCCTCTTTTTTTCTTTGCGTCATGTGCTGTTTGGGGAGGGTTTTTTGGAAGGGCCATCCTGCGTGACACTGCAGTGCCACTCCTAGATGGGCCCGGTGTTTGTGTCAGCCACTAGGGTCGCTAATCTTACTCACACAGCTACCTCATTGCGCCTCTTTTTTTCTTTGCGTCATGTGCTGTTTGGGGAGGGTTTTTTGGAAGGGCCATCCTGCGTGACACTGGTTTTTGAGGTTAATAATACTTTGGGATCAAAATGACCCCCAAATTCTATGATTTAAGCTGTTTTTTAGTGTTTTTTGAAAAAAACACCCGAATCCAAAACACACCCGAATCCGACAAAAAAAATTCGGTGAGGTTTTGCCAAAACGCGTTCGAACCCAAAACACGGCCGCGGAACCGAACCCAAAACCAAAACACAAAACCCGAAAAATTTCAGGCGCTCATCTCTACTAAAAACCCTACTTGTGTGCTGATTAGATGACGTCTGCTGTGTATGGTTTGTAGAGATGCTGGTAGAACCCGTAAAGTAAACAGGAAAAAAGCTATTTAAAAATCTGTGAATTTTTTTGGGCGCCAAAAGCGTACACAACAAAAGGCACCCATACCCTTTGTATACCCTCTCACATTGTTGCCATAAGACTCAAATTGTTAGATTCATTTAGATCTGTGTGAAACCGGTTACATTTTGTTGCTATATAGTTAAAACTAAAATAAATGTTTAAGGAAGTAAGTGTAAAGCACAAACGCAGTCTGGCCTAGTTGTAAAGGTTTATATAGAAAGAAACTGTGTTGTGTTAAGTGAGCGATTATAGTTAGTATTGCTCACATTTATAGAAGTTGTGTGATTTGTTTTATTGCATACGCACATTGGTACACGTGGTACGGAACGGGAGGACAGCGTACAAAAAGCATGCACGTGGCGCAAGGCCACACACGTGGCATAGAGGTACGCATGGTTGTGAAATTACGCAAGCTTGCGTAGGGTTGTGCGCGCATAATAAAACCACACGATAGTTCGTTTAGTTTAAAGGTGGGACAGTAGCCACGCTACAATAGCACAAAACTGCCCGGTTTCTAAAGCAGATTAGTATAAAACTTTTTGTTTAAACTGTATTGCCTCTGGAGGTAAAGCTGCCTATCTGATTGAATCAAAATTTTCTGTACAGAAAAGACAAAGTGTACTTGAGCGAGTGAACGTAGGAGTGATTGGAACTGAACCCCGGAAGTCGGGTCCCGTGGTACATCAAGTAAGAGGAGGCTTGGTGGCATGAAGTGGCTGACTCACGTTAATATAGATTGAAATACGGAAATCTGGAGGAGATTTGCAGAGGAGCGTAATAGGGAATTGTGTTTTGTGTAGTATTGAAGTAAAAGGGTTTTTTGTTACGCTCCGGCTGAGGTTTCGCAGCTTGTGATTCGATTCCAGTGGTCGTATGGCAGATAAGTAACAAGTACCTATATGCTGTGCGATTGGACCGCGCGTTTGTGGGTGCGATATATACAGCGCAACTTGATACCCCTTTTACGAGCTTTTGCGTGGAACCGCGGTATCAGTAGTGCTGTGTAGAGCATACGCAAGCGTAATTTGTGTATCAGTGTATAGGGAGTTTTCGCTGGTCTCTCTCAGGAAAATCTCCAGAGGTGTATATTCACTGGAATAGGTAAGTCCCTCCTAACACTTCCAGTAAATAGAAACCAGATAGGGACCTCGCAGGGTACGCGGTGGTCACTATTGGAGTGAGTCGTGGTACTCAGTGGAGAAGGAGTGGGTGAAAGCGATCTAAGAACTTTCACCGTCTATCTGCGGTGTGCATTGGGGATTGCGTTTATTGGCAAAAAGTCCGCGATGGGATCCAATTGCACAAGCAGTGGGCGTTTGGTAACTAGGGTTCAGGTTGAGGTGCCGCGGCCCAGGGGGTCAGCGAGGTTTATTATGTGTGAAAAGTATGGGTCACACACGGAGGCTTTTTGCAATGAATGGGTATGTATGACTGACAAAGATAGGGTACCATTACCTAAAGTGAGCAGCTTTGAACCAGAGGTATTGCAAAACTTAAGGATAAGAATATGTCTGATAAAATCCCGAAAACAAAGGGTCAGACATACAAATTGTTTAAACCCGTGACAGCAAGAGGGGTTGGTGAGTTTGATCCTAAGGTATTGCAGGTGGTATGTCTAACCAAAGTCATATAAGACAAGAATGGAAATATAAGAACTGTTTGAACGTGTAGCAACAATAAATAAGTAGGAAGGAAAAAAAAGAGAATGCAAGTACACCGCCTGATGTAGATGTGGAAGCAGTTACGGCCAGCTTACAAACTATAGAAAATAATAAAAATATGACTGTAACCTATATATGTACTAATGAATGTTGAAGTTTTATTTAGGAGGAGAAGGTGACCTGATCGTTTTCAGCCATTTCTCATGCACCCAGAGGAGCATCCAACCGGTAAAAGAAGAGCAGTAGCCTGTGGGGGAAGTGGCTGAGACCAGTGGAACAGGTAAGTATGGTATCATTCGTGTACATATATATAGTAAAACAAAAAAAAAAAATCAAGAAAGTAACGTCAGAAATGGAGAAAAACCTGTCCGCACATTAGTATTTGCCAGTAGGAAAGCGGACAGAGACAAGGTAACCCCTGGGTATTTCTTTCAGTTACCATATAAGAAGTATTCATTCCTAATAATGCCCCTAGTTAAGATGAGCTTGGAAATGTTTGTTGAACCATGTACAGACCCTTAGTACGGGATGAGAAGGACTGAATAAAATACTCCGCATGACCTAGAAGCTTGTTACATTTAATTTTGTTTTTGTCTCTTGTAGAAATAGAAAACTCTCCATCTGGATAAGACCACTGGTAAACACTAATTCGGCAAATGGGAGGTGGCTGTCTCTGTGCAAATGGACGGGCTCAATAAGGCATTGAGTGTCAGGGTGCAGACTTCTTTGCCAAATTGGAAAGGGGTCACAGTAGCTAATCTTAGATAGTGTGCTATTAAACATCACAAGAATAGTGCTAGGCGCAGAGAACAACAGGTGGAGAGGTTGAGGATGGTAAGTATACTGGCACATGCAGGAAAGACCCATCAGACCAAACCACAGATCCCTAATGGTCAATAATATGTTACACTTGTAGGAAGGAAGGGCATTTTGCCAGAGATTGTAGGAGTAGTAGGACACATAGTCAAATAGTCAATATAGATCCCCTAGACAGAAAACACAAGCCACATTATTAAACACATAGACGGGACCAAGGGACATATAGTAAGGAATCATAAGCCATATAGAAAACACAGATTCGGCTAATGGGAAGAACAGAATAAATGCAACTTACTAATGTTACATTCTACTGTTCTAGATGCATGTCCATCACAGGTAGAGGAAATTATCTCACAGATACCGGGTTCCCTATGAACTTAGGATGGACAGGACACTGGATTGATGGCTGGGATAGTCCCAGTAGAGATAAGACACACAGACATTTTTTTTAGGGGTATAGACCAAGTAGAGAATCACTTCCCCGTAGTGCCTAATCCAGTTGTCAAATTTTTATAAAATCTTCTCCACCTCTACAAACTCATCTGTCACCAACTTCTATTCTGTTTCTCTACAGTTTTCCTCTTCATCTTTTGCGTTCACACAGAGTGGTACAATACATGGACCCAAGTACAGTTCAAACTCCACATGCCTAGGTCCTTCAGAGTTCTGCCCGAACCCAGTATATCTCAACAGCACGATGACACCAGTATTACTGCAGTGTGCCTTGTCATGCACAAAGGGTGGAGAATGGGAATACTGGTGAAGGAAAATTTTGTATAGACACTGATATGCCTGTTGGTGAATGGCAAACCTGACATTTTCTTTTTCATTTTCTTCTTCTTTCTCTCCTCTAGAGATGTTTCTTTTTTCTTTTTTGAGTTATGCTCATGGTACTCTACATTGCAAACACACGATAGTTAAATTAAGATACAAAAAAATTGTGTTCCCTGCAGGAAGAGGCAGTCTGGAGGACAAAGGGGTATGGGCAGGAGTCCTCAGGACTGTGGGCAGATGGACATGGTAAGCCAGTAGCCCCCAGAGCATACCTTCCAAGTCTAGCTGAGGTGGCACACGGCCTGACTCATCTAGGCAAAGAGGGTAGGTGCAGGCTGATGAGAGCCTACTGGTGTGCACCAGGATTCTATTCTCATGCAGGTAAGAGAGTAATGACCTGTCTTACTTGCTTGAGGAAGAATATTGGTAAAGCAATACCAACAGAGCCATTCCATATCCCTCCTGCAGACGGATCTTTTCAGGAAATACAAATCGACTTCGTACAGTTAACACCCTTTAGGAATTATTGTTATGTATTGGTGTGCACTGATGTTTTCTCAAACTGGGTAGAGGCATTTCCTGCCGCCACGGATGCTGCTGTGTTTACAGCAAAGGAAAATTGCGCAGAAATTTGTGTGTAGATAATGGTACCCCTAGAAGTAGAAGCAAAGCTTTAAATTGTACTATTGTGATCATAGATACTGCCACTAGTATTATGTAGCTTCGGAACCACTCCCAGATCTTCACTTAACGAATCACCCTCTTCGAAATTTGGTTTTGGTATTTGTGTTTTTTTTTTGTGGTTGTTTTTGGAAGACAACCTCATGTCATGATTGATCTGCACAATGATCAGAAATACACCAATGAGGTGACAGTACAGTACCTTGTTGAGATGAGCCAGCATTTGAGAACTTGACAAAAGAACTTGAAACTGTTGATTGCTGGTATGCCAAATACTAACTGTCTTGATTGTGAACCAAGAGACTGTGTGATTGTTCTTACGCTCAGGTTGCCTAATAGATAGGTGGGAAGGACCATACCAAGATTTGTTGACAGCACTAAAGGTCGCCGAAAGAGAGACTTGGGTCCACTCGTCCCACTGCAAGAAGGTCGCTGAACCAGAGAGAACTCGTGACAAAGTAGTTTATTGCTCACATTCATCGAGTTTGTGTGTTCGAAGTGAACTGTGTGTTCCAAGTGAATTGTGTGTTCAAAGATCAAGGTGGAGAGCAAAGTGAACTGTGTGTTCCAAGTGAACTGTGTGTTCAAAGAGCAAGGCAAAGAGATCGCAAAAATATCACCAGAGACTCTGTTCCGTGAAGACTGAGAGGCGGCACTGTTGAACACTACCTGAGCGTACTAAAGGACTGCAGAAAGACCAGTCATTGTAATTGATTTGTTATGAACAAGAGTTGTTTTGTTCTATTTCTCTTTTCCGCTGACAAACATTTTCTTTCAGGATATTTTATTTTTGCGAGGTTTTTTTTTTTTAATGAGGAGTCGAGTGTGGGACTGGAACTGGTTCTGGAGGAAGGAGTGATTTCCTTATAGGATCCCAGGATTAGCCGATCAGTTTGTTAAAATCAGAGAAAAATCAAAGGTCTAGTAGTTATGGAGTTTAGAGGTAATCAGGAACAGTCAGACAATGGCTATTCACACATTGCAGATAAAGAGCTCATTAATATATGTGGAAGAAAGGTTTATGAGTGGCTCTCCCCAAACTCCGAAGGTTTATGTTATTTAGGAAGGACACTACTTATAACCCTTGTTCAATGATTAAACAGACATAGCATACGTTCCAGAAATGGAAACAATGTTCAGAAAATGATAGGAATATGTAGATCATGAAAATTTTATATGTCACGGTCACGATTTGTTTGTGTCTTCTTCATCTACCCAGCAGATCCTCAATCGAATCCAAACATCAGTGTACAAAGACGTAGGTACATGTATGTGTGAAATGTTCGTCGCAAATCAGACATTATAGGCCAAAACACTGTCCCAGCACACTCTATAAGTTGAATGTTGTCCCACACCCAACCACCAGTGGTCCCGTGACCGAGGATGTCTCGTCCTCCTTGTGTTCCCCAAATATAGTCAAGTGTCTGATTTGCGAAATGCATACATACTTGTGTCTAGGTCACAGATTATGGTATGAAATTTTTTTTTGTTATGTTAATAATTGATGAAAGTTATTGTTTGCCGCCAAAGGGTGGACTGTCGAAGTCAAAAAAATATTACATAAAGAGAACATACAAACTACACACATATAAGTCGCTATACTTGCAAATACGCGCAGCGAGCACAGCAATATATGATAACACATGCATTTACACGGACATGCCACAGAGATGGATTCGACACTTATTTCATACAGCACATAATTGTGGTGGTATCAAGCGCCAGACATCATGATGATTTAGAATTGTATATGATGGAGTGGTGTCATGTATGTGTATTATTTGAACGAAATAAGATAGACCGGTCATGTTTACTATTGAAACGACCAGATTAATGTGTGGATTCATTTGATACTTGTAATTAAGTTGAAGGACATTGCAACACGGAATTATGATTAAATGTATAAAACTAAAATCACTTTTATTAGAACAATAGATATTCCAAACAGGTAATGAACAGGAAACTCAGGCCAGCCCTTTGGATGTCTTCAAGGCTGAACCTGATTAGCATATACAAAGGAACTGGTGACTCATCCTGAATCCCTCCCTCAGAAACTAGATAACACATTGATCACACAGGAGCTTAGTGGCTTTTTGGGACCAGAGGATGATGGACTTGCTGCCAGATCAGTTCCTGTATTTATTTACAAAGAGAGAGAGACATAAGATGCATTGGAGGGAATGGTAATTGTATCGCTGGCCTGCAACTGAAACTGTATGTAATGGCATGTAACTGTATGTAACTATATGTTTTAACTGCTTACTGTGTGAGTGTAACCATGTAACTATAGGTATACTGCACTTTGTAATATATATTGAATCCATATCCTTTTTAATAACAAATATATACATCAATGAGCTTTGGAACTCAGATAATGTGTGGGTGTATTGTTTTCTCTTATGGGATGCAGTGTTTTGCGATGTATAGCGCACATTCATGGGATATGGCAATAAGAGGTGCAGGCGTTTACAATATATATTAGAGCGGGCATTTTAAATATTTGTGAGAAATCAATTTGCCATTCTTAATGGACAATGATTATATTCAGGGCAATCCAATCTCCCTCTAGGACTGGGCCAGCATCACTTCCAGAATTTGGCGCAATCAACCATTTAATACACCGATGCAACGCTTACCAAAACAGTATCTCCTCTGTATTAGTAATCCGGTACGAGGATACATACATGCATAACGAGCTATGTAAGTGCGCCCAGAGTGGCGTTGTAGGTCTCAGAGACCCCCCTTTTTAATTTCTTGTTAAGGAGACATTACAGCTGTCAGCAGATACAATTCCCACAGCGTCAGAACATCAGAAACGTTACTGCGCTGTAAGCCCAGAGACAGGACGGCAGTCTTTAAGATGATGTTGAAAGACAATGACAGATTGTGTCTGGCACTGGGACCGTGTGTCAATATATAAATTGCAAATCGCAAAAAAAACAACCCCCACTGAGGCTGGAAAGGCGTACGGCGTTACGTGCTCAGTATAAACTAAAGTCTGTATGCAGGAAGGAGCCAACCACTGAGGACTGTGTCCGGCTTTACAGCATGCTAAGGGGCATATGGGGATCATTCCGAGTTGATCGCTAGCTGCTTTTGTTCGCTGCGCAGCGATCAGGCAAAAAAACTGCACTTCTGCACATGCGGCGTACTATTACAACGAACGATGTAGTTTCACACAGGGTCTAGCGAAACATTTCATTCGCACTGGTGGCCGCAGAGTCATTGACAGGAAGAGGGCGTTTCTGGGTGTCAACTGACCGTTTTCAGGGAGTGTTCAAAAAAACGCAGGCGAGGCAGGAAAAACGCAGGCGTGGCTGGGCGAACGCAGGGCGTGTTCGTGACGTCAAAACAGGAACTGAACAGTCTGAAGTGATCGCAAGCGCTGAGTAGGTCTGAAGCTACTCTGAAACTGCACAAAATTATTATGTAGCCGCTCTGCGATCCTTTCGTTTGCACTTCTGCTAAGCTAAAACACACTCCCAGTGGGAGGCGGCCTAGCGTTTGCACAGCTGCTAAAAACGGCTAGCGAGCGAACAACTCGGAATGACCACCATTATGCGGAAAATAGGGAGAAAACTTCCTCTCCAGCTAAGACTAAGGGGGGTATACAATTAGATGCGACAACTGACTTTTCCCACGAAAAAAAACCGACTTTTCCGGCAAATTGCTATTACAGCCTATTCAATTACCCAGAAAAATTTATCGGTGATCATTTTTTCTCAAATATCTCTTCACCTACTCTGAGCAGGTGAAAAGTTGGGAAAAATCCCTATTTTAAAGGTAAAATTGTTTGGATATGGTACAGAACCCCGGGAACACCCCCAAATGACTAATGAGGCACATTGAAGTTTTTAATTGGCCAATAAGGACATGTAATTTTTTGGGGTGAAAAAGTACAAAGTGATGGAAATTGGGGTACAAGGTATGGGACAGGTATATTGGGGGGCTTTGAGTGGGACGGGTGATTTTAGTCTTGCAGATGGGAGTAATCCACTTTTTTTTTTTTTTTTTAAGTACCCTAAAATGGCCCAAATATATACATATACCCATTTTCGTGTACCCCAAATGTAATGGGAGCATTTATTTTGCACAAAAAAAAAAACTTGCTTTCTATAATTTTTTGCATTTAAAAAAAAAATGCATCTAACATCCACTTCACACAATTTAAGTCCCCAAAAACTCTTTAATGTGATCTCTAATACACTTCTCTTCTGTTATCCTATGTTAGTTTAGCATATTTTGGGGTACAGGCTGATTTCCCCATTTTCACTGCAAGAATTTTCATCTGAAACCCATTTAGAATTGAATAGGTCGAAAAACCAGAGATCGCATACACGCAAAAAGCTGTTTTCGCAGCAATTTTCAGCCGACTAGCGCGCGAAAAATGTGCACGAAAAACTGCCACGAATTCGTGGCTAACTGAATACCCCCCTTCCCCCCTAGTACTTTGATTAAAAGCTTACATTTTTCTACATTGGCTGCCATAGTCAGACTGGGGTATGAATGGCCCACCGGGGAATGCAGTCGTAGGGGCCCATGTTTAGGGGTGTGGCCACCTGTATCCAGGGAAGTTGTGGCCACCCGCCACATTGGTTTGCCTAACCATCAGAGAGTGCATGGTTTGGGCCCCTTGATAAATATATACAGTAAATACTGCTAGTGCATGCATGGTGATGTACCAGATTAATAACAGCAATGCACTGTAGATAATACACCATAGTCCTGTGCAGTATAATGTAACATATGTATAATTCAGGTGCACAGTCAGGAACCTGATCCCTAGAGGAGGTGGTGGGCCCACGGGTAGTGGGGCCCACCGGGGATTTCTCCTGTACCCCTGTTGGCAAGTCCAACCCTGGTGGAACGCAAGGGAGCCAAGTTCTTTCAGTTACCAATTATTACCAAGCACGGGCAGTGCCGGGAGCCGTGCGGGCCTATTTGCAGCGACCTACAGATTACACCTGCCTGCGACTATACTATTTGTTCATGGTCCTCCGTTTAATCTCTGAGTACATTTATCTGCACAATCCCATAGCCTGTACCTGGGTTCTGCTTATAAAATAGCCATCTTCATTGGTTGGCGGTGACGTGTTCACATGCATTTATACTGTAACCAGCCTCTGCTGTAATTACTATGCTAGCACCAAATAAAACCTTTTTTACAAGTATTCAATACATCAATACATTCCTGTAATACTAGGAGTGAAGTAGAGGAGGGCTGTAGCCACATTCAGCAAAGACGATTTTTTTTATTGTCAGAACTTTAACTGTAAAGCCAAACACAGCAGCTTATTACACAGGGAGGTGTCTCACTTTCATGATGCCTATAAAGGGTGCCTCACATTTCATGCCCTGCTTTCAGAATCCATCTTATTAAATGGATTTTTACAAGCTGTCTGGTTGGGATATGGGTCATTAGGTCGACAAGATTTAAGTCGACAGTCATTAGGTTGACCACTACTGGTCAACATGCATTAGGTGGACATGAGTTTTTTTTAAACTTTTTTTTTGGTGTCGTTTTCTTCGTAAAAGTGATGGGGAACCCCAATTAGTGCACCGTGTCTGCTCACCTTGCTTCGTGCAAGGTGCCTCGCTCCGCTACCGCGGAGCTTGGCCCAAGTTACTATTCCCAATCGTAGTCCACGTGGATCGTAAAGTATGAAAAAGTGAAAAAAGTAAAAAAAAATAAAAAATAAAAATAGTATTTTTATTACCTACCGGTAAATCCTTTTCTCGTAGTCCGTAGAGGATGCTGGGGTCCACATTAGTACCATGGGGTATAGGCGGGTCCGCCAGGAGCCATTGGCACTTTAAGAGTTTGAGTGTGTGGGCTGGCTCCTCCCTCTATGCCCCTCCTACCAGACACAGTCTAGAAACTGTGCCCGAGGAGATGGACATATTCGAGCGGATTATACACAGATAGTGGCGAGAGTCACACCAGCTCACACAACAAGGCAAACCAAGCTAACTAGCTTGAAACTCAGCAACAGCTGAAACATTACTAAACCAAGTAACAATGCAGTACGCAACTAAGAACAAAGTTGTACTGAACCAGATAACCATTGCAGGATAACGGGCGCCCAGCATCCTCTACGGACCACGAGAAAGGGATTTACCGGTAGGTAATTAAAATCCTATTTTCTCTTACGTCCTAGAGGATGCTGGGGTCCACATTAGTATCATGGGGATGTACCAAAGCTCCCATAATGGGAGGGAGAGCGCGGGGGCTCCTGCAGAATTGATTGACCAAACTTTGGGTCCTCAGAGGCCAAAGTATCGAACTTGTAGAACTTAGCAAACATGTTCGACCCTGACCAAGTAGCAGCTCGGCAAAGCTGTAAAGCAGAGCCGCCCAGGAAGACCCCACCTTACGAGTAGAGTTGGCCTTAACCGATTTCGGACACAGCAATCCTGCCGTAGAATATGCATGCTGGGTAGTGAACCTGATTCAGCGAGAAATCGTCTGCTTTGAAGCAGGACACCCAATTTTCTTGGGATCATACAGTACAAACAGAGAGTCCGATTTTCTGTGACGAGCAGTCCTCTTCACATAGATTGTCAAAGCCCTCACAACATCCAAGGACTTTGATGTAATTGAGGAGTCAGTAGCAACTGGCACCACAATAGGTTGGTTGATATGAAAAGCAGACACAACCTTTGGAAGGAACTGGTGACGCGTCCTGAGCTCAGCTCTATCTTCATGGAAGATTAAATAGGGGCTTTTACAGGACAAAGCCCCCAATTCCGACACACGTTGAGCAGAAGCTAAGGCCAACAAAGTGACCGCCTTCCACGTGAGAAACTTAACCTCAGCCTCCTGTAAAGGCTCAAACCAATCCGACTGCAGGAACTGCAACACCCCGTTAAGGTCCCAGGGTGCCGTCGGCACCACAAAGGGAGGCTGGATGTGCAGAACCCCTTTCAAAAAGGTCTGAACCTCAGGGAGGGCAGCCAGTTGTTTCTGGAAGAAAACGGATAAGGCCGAAATCTGGACCTTTATGGATCCCAAACGCAGACCCATATCCACACATGCTTGCAGGAAGAGGAGAAAACGTCCAAGTTGAAACTCCACCATAGGAAATTTCTTGGATTCACACCTAGACACATTTTTTCCAAATGCAATGGTAATGTTTAGACATTACCCCTTTCCTAGCCTGTATCAGGGTAGGAATAACCTTGCTTGGAATACCCTTTCGGGCTAAGATCTGGCGTTCAACCGCCATGCCGTCAAACATAGCCGCGGTAAGTCCTGATAAGCGAACGGCCCCTGTTGCAGAAGGTCCTCACGAAGAGGAAGAGGCCACTGTTCTTCTAGCAGTAGGTCCAGAAGATCCGCATACCAAGCTCGCCTTGGCCAGTCCGGAGCAATAAGAATTGCCTGAACCCTTATTCTCTTTATGAGCTTTAGAATTCTTGGAATGAGTGGAAGTGGAGGGAACACGTACACTGACGAACACCCACGTAGTTACTAAGGCATCCACCATCACTGAGACCTGCCTGACTGTGTCAACTCCATTCTTGCGGACATTCTGGTCCTGTACCAAGTCCCCGTTGGAAATTTCCATTGGATCATACAAGGACATTCCTATCTCATCGTGGGAAGTCAATCTCCACCATATGACGAGGAACAGCCTTTGCGGACGCAGATTCTCATAAATACCTCTAAAGATCTTGGTGGTAACTATACTCCACGGATAGGACATTGGGCCTTACAAATCAAAGGGGACTGTTATAGGAACAGGTTCATTACACCAGACATTCTCATTATCAACATCCGGCATTGGGAGTTACACCGGTTATCATTCTCCAATTGTTGTTATATAGAGTTTTTATGTGGTATTGACCACTTACATGCATTGCATTTTGATGTTTTATACCCAGATATAATTCTTATTAAATTGTGAATTTACTTGTGATCCACCTTTGCATTTGTGACCATATCAGCGCTATTTTTCCTTGTTTCTGCTATTGTAATTAGGGGTCTGACCAGCCCCAGTTTTTATAGCTGCTGTGGTGAACCTCACATCCAGCGCCTGAGTAGTCATACCTTAGGGTATTTCCTTTCTTTTCTTGCCATCCACCATCACTGCTTGAGGGTCTCTCGACCTGGAACAGTACCTCCAAAGTTTCTTGTCGAGACGTGAGGCCATCATGTCTATTTGAGGCACGCCCCAACTCCTGGATGGAGATCTGGTCTACTGAGGAAGTCTGCTTCCCAGTTGTCCACTCCTGGGAGGAAGATCGCTGACAGCGCCAACGCGTGCCTTTCTGCCCAGAGGAGGATTCTTGTCATCTCTGACATTGCAGCTCTGCTCTTTGTACCTCCCTGTCGGTTTATGTAGGCTACCGTCGTTACATTGTCCGACTGTACTTGAGTGGCCCGATCTTGTAGAAGATGAGCCGCTTGGAGAAGACCGTTGTACACAGGTCTTAATTCCAGAATGTTTATTGGAAGAATGGCTTCCTGATTTGACCATCTTCCTTGGAAGGTTGTCCCCTGGGTGACCGCTCCCCAACCTCTGAGACTTGAAGGATCCAGTTCCGAATTCCGAACCCGCGGCCCTCCAGAAGGTGAGGCATTTGCAGCCATCAGAGGAGCGAAATCCTTGCCCTCGGTGAGAGAGACGTATCCTCTGGTGCATGTGAAGAGGAGATCCCGACCATTTGTCTAGGAGATACAGCTGTAAGGATCGAGCATGGAATCTTCCGTACTGTAGAGCCTCGTAGGAGGCAATCATCTTCCCCAGAAGGCAAATGCACTGATGAACCGATACCCGGGCAGGCTTCAAGACATCCCGGACCATAGATTGTATCACCAACGCTTCCTCCAGTGGAAGAAACATCCTCTGCACTTCCGTGTCGAGGACCATCCCCAGGAAAGACAATCTCCTTGTCGGCTCCAAATGTGATTTTGGAAGGTTCAGGATCCAACCGTGATTCCTGAGCAGTCGAGTCGTCAGAGCAAAGGACTGCAACAACCTCTCCCTGGACACTGCCTTTATCAGCAGATCGTCCAGGTACGGAATTATGTTCACACCCTGCGTGCGCAGGAGAAACATCATCTCTGCCGTCACCTTGGTGAACACCCTCGGTGCCGTGGAGAGACCAAATGGCAGTGCCTGGAACTGATAGTGACTGTCTAACAGTGCGAATCGGAGATAAGCCTGATGGGGCTGCCAAATTGGAATGTGGAGGTATGCATAATTAATATCCAGAGAAACCATGAACTCTCCCTCCTCCAGACCTGAGATCACCGCTCTCAGAGATTCCATTTTGAATTTGAACTCCTGCAAATAGTGGTTTAACGATTTCAAATTCAAAATTGGCCTGACCGAACCATCCGGTTTCGGTATCACGAAAAGATTCGAATAATAACCCTTGTTTTGCACATGAGGTGGAACTGGGACATTAACTTGTGACCCTACCAATTTTTGGATGGCTTCTGGTAGGATAGCCCTGTCTGCCAGCAAAGCTGGCAAGCCTGATTTGAAGAATCGGTGAGGTGGGAGGTCTTGAAACTCCAGCCTGTACCCCAGGGACACAATATCCTGCACCCAGGGGTCCAGGCCGGATGCCACCCAAAACGTGGCTGAACCTTTTTAGCCTCACCCCCACCGGTCCTTCCTCCAGGCCATGTGGTCCACCGTCATGCGGAGGATTTTGATGTACCAGAAGTAGGCTTCTGGTCTTGGGAGCCTGCAGTAGCAGGTTTTTTGGATTTTGCCCGACCTCCTCTAAAGAAGGTATTGGGCTGCTTGTTCCTTCTTGTTTTAGGCATCCGAAAGGACTGTGACAAAGCTGAAGAAAAGGTTTCTTCGTAGCAATGAAGGAAGAAAAGGTGACTTACCCGCAGTTGCCATGGAAATCCACACATCTAACACTTCCCCAAAAAGAGCCTGACCTGTGTAGGGTAGGTTCTCCACACCTCTCCTGGATTCTGTGTCGGCAGACCATTGGCGCAGCCAGAGTCCTCTACGAGCTGAGACAGACATGGAAGAAATCCCTGCAGCCATTGAACCCAGGTCTTTCAGGGATTCCGCCGTAAATCCCGCAGAATCCTGTATGTTACGTAAGAACAATTCAAAGTCACTTTTATCCATTGTATCCAAGTCCTCAAGTAACGTTCCAGACCACTTTATTATAGCCTTAGAAATCCACGCACAGGCAATGGTAGGCCGTATTATCGCCCCCGCAGCAGTGTATATGGATTTGAGCGTAGTGTCAATCTTGCGATCAGCCGGTTCTTTTAACGCAGCAGATCTCGGAACAGGTAAAACCACCTTCTTTGACAGTCTGGACACAGATGCGTCAACTATGGGTGGGTTTTCCCATTTTTTCCTATCCTCCTCAGGGAAGGGGAATGCAACCAGAACCTTTCTTGGGATCTGGAATTTTTTGTCTGGATTTTCCCAAGATTTTTCAAATATAGCATTTAACTCGACGCAGGAAAGGTTAGCGAGGCTTTCTTATTATCCGTGAAGTAAGCCTCCTCAACCTGCTCAAGTATTGCTTCGGCAATATTTAACACATCTCTAATGGCTTCAATCATCAACTGCACCCCTTTTGCAAGAGATGCCGTCCCCCTCAGCACGTCACCATCACCGTCTACCGTGTCAGAGTCGGTATCCGTGTCGTCCTGCATAATCTGGGCAAGAGCACGTTTTTGAGAGTGAGTGCCAGGGGGCCCTGAAAGTGCCGACTCGGACCAAACAGCCATAGAGTTCAGCAAATTCTGAGTTGCAGTTTCATTTTGTGCTACCCTAGTAGAAATCTGAGAAATCATACTTTTAATAGAGGATAACCACTCCGGTTCTCTTATAGGAATCTGTGCTAAAACAGTGCAATCCTGATTACATGGAATGGGATCATCCTGAGAGGACATAACCTCTGTAGCATATGACACAGAGCCCCTAGACATGGGCCCTCATTCCGAGTTGTTCGCTCGCAAGCTGCTTTTAGCAGCATTGCACACGCTAAGCCGCCGCCGATTCTCAAAATTGCGAATAGAAATTTCTTTGCAGTTTCTGAGTAGCTCAAGACTTACTCTGCCATTGCGATCAGTTCAGTCAGTTTCGTTCCTGGTTTGACGTCACAAACACACCCAGCGTTCGCCCAGACACTCCCCCGTTTCTTCAGACACTCCCGCGTTTTTCCCAGAAACGGTAGCGTTTTTTCACACACTCCCATAAAACGGCCAGTTTCCGCCCAGAAACACCCACTTCCTGTCAATCACATTACGATCACCAGAACGAAGAAAAATCCTCGTAATGCCGTGAGTAAAATACCTAACTGCATAGCAAATTTACTTGGCGCAGTCGCACTGCGGACATTGCGCATTAGCGACTAATCGTCCGTTGCGGAAAAAAAATAACGAGCGAACAACTCGGAATGACCACCATGGTTCTTTTTGTGAGCAAACAAACACACACACACACACACACACAGAAATGCAGACAGAGTTTCCCCCTTAATTATGCCAAGAGAGACAGAGTTTGGAGCCAACTCACACACAGCGCTTCCAAAGATAAAGGACACCCTTTACCAGCGCCAACTGTGTACCTTAATAGGTTACACAGTCTATTACACCGCCTCACCCCCCTTCTACAACCCCCTGGTACCGTACAGATAGCTGGAGTTGAAGTGGAGGAACAGCTCTCCCGTCAGCGGCTCTGCATGCAGGAAAGATGGCGCTGAACGCTGCTGGGTCCGCTCTGAGAAGCTTCGCCCCCTTTTCTGGCGCTGGCTCCTGATCGTTTGAATTTATACTGGTCTGAGGTATATTGCTGGCAGTGATCCGGGGTCCCTGACAGGCTGTGTGACCAGTTTAGGGTGTAGGCGCTGGCTCAGGGCGCCCCTCACAGCGCCGCACCATGGACCGCTGAGCCCCGGAGCGCAGTCAGTACTGCGCTCCCTACCCTGTTGCCGCCATCTTCACACCGGCTCCCCGCTTGCCAGGGGACCGGTGACTCACTCGCCACTGAAGTCTTCTGGCTCTGTAAGGGGCTGGCGGCATGCTGCTGGGGTGAGCGATCCCCTGTGGCGGTGAACGTTCGATCCCCCGTTCGATCCCCTCAGGAGCTCAGTGACCTGTCAGCGGAGATAGTGGCTCAGACCCCGCAGGGCGGACACTACTCCCCCCCCCCCCCCCCCCCTTAGTCCCATGTAGTAGGGAGGCTGTTGCCAGCAGCCTCCTTGTGCCTAAACTCTTAAAATAAAAAAACTAAAGAAATTCCTATGGAGCTCCCCTAGCTGTGACCGGCTCCTCCGGGCACATTTTCTAAACTAAGTCTGGTAGGAGGGGCATAGAGGGAGGAGCCAGCCCACACTCTCAAACTCTTTAAGTGCCAATGGCTCCTGGTGGACCCATCTATACCCCATGGTACTAATGTGGACCCCAGCATCCTCTAGGACATAAGAGAAATTAATAGTTTTTTAAAACTCATGTCGACCCTTTCCCATGTCGACCAATAGCAGTCGACCTAATGACTGTAAGCCTCTGTTTGCAGTGACCTTCTAGTGCCGTAATCTCAAGATCCAAATGATGGACCGTACCTACAGTAGTGGGGCCGATGACAAAAAAACTTGACCATTTTCTGAAGAGCGCAGGATGTGAACTCAGGGAACACAGTGGGTGCCACTATTCCCTTGGCCAGAGAAGACTATATATATATATATATATATATATATATATATATAGATAGATATCTATATCTATCTCGTGAGCAGATGCTCATAAAATGTATTTTAATTTCCACTTCTATTTGGCCAGTGTTAATACACTGCCAAAATCTATTTGCCTCCAATTGGCAGGACAAGTTTGGTGTGTACATAAGCACAGACATCCTGGGCAGGTGACGGCTATTAAGTGTTCATTTAAGTCATCTCCTCTTTCCGCTGTAATCCATAGTGTGCTACAATTACATTACGCCACAAAGACGCGTTTTTCTAAATGAACAACGTGGGCACAAAACACACAGCCGCCCAGCAGACGCCACATCAGTTATTGGGTAACGTCATCATTTGGAAGCAAGAGGGGTAAATAATACAATTTAATCATTACTGTAATTACAGAGAGGGAGATGTTGCAATGTGTTTGCAGTTCTGGCTGTAGCTCATTATGGGGCAGCTGCTAAAGACGGTTTTCTCTCCATTCTAATTACTGTGGAGGAGGATGGTAGGTGATCAGCGGGAGAGTGCACAGCTGTGTCTATACTATCAGTCTGCGCATTATTACTTCTAACTGGTCGCTTCATGGTACTTTGTACTAAAGGAAAGCCGGAGGCAGATCCAAAACCCATTGTTCTAAAACCGTTCAGCCTAATCCTCTTTATATGCTAGTGGAAACTCACCAAGGATCTCAGAGAAAATCCAACGCTGGACGCTTTCACCAGTGAAGACTCACAGACCAGAGACATTACTGATCATCGTCAGATCGCGGCTCAGAGACCGCCTATTAGTTAGCGGAGAAAAGAAGTGTAGTGAAATACGGAACCATTTGTTATATTGTTACGTAGTAAAACCTTTGGTTTAATCCTTGGAGTGTTGACTTTAATAGTAACTAAGCATATATGCGGTTTCTATTACCTGTATGCTTATTGCTGTACCCACTTAGGGCAATTAAGCACCTCGGGGGGCCAGTAACAGCCACTTTGGGAATCCCTGCTGCAGAATGTCACCGGATGCTGTAGCATTAAGATGCCCCTCACTGTCCAAACAGCTCCAGACCATTACTCCTCCTCTTCTATACTTCGCGGTTGGCCGTACACATTCTCATGGCGCCTGCAGAAGCTGGATTTGTCATTCATATTGTCAGAGGGGGAAGCACACTAGGTGACCCATTGGGTGGCACTGTGTACACTGTACAGGGATCGGAGGCTACTGTGTAGCTGCTTGGCCATGGAAACCAAACCATAAAGGTCTTAATGAAGACCTCTTCTGCGGATGTTGCTCCCAGAGGCCGTTTGCAATGCCGTAGCAAGCGGTATAACCTAGCGCAGACTACTATGCGCTACGTGCTTCGACCCACTCCGGTCCAGTGCCGAGAGCTTCTGTGAGTGCGCCACTTTAAAAAGTCACTGCACTCTTCCAAGCAACCCATTCTACTGTTAATGAGTATGCTGAAATGGCCGCACACCGTAATTAGAAATCAATCAATCTACATACTTCTAGATACAGTAGTTGCTGAGTTCACCCCCTACCCACACAATACCACTTAATGTAGCAATAACTTTTATACAAACCCTAGAATACTGTTACCACATTGTCTATATAATGTACGTATACACAAACTCTAACGTGTCCCATTTACCCATTGGGTTTAAGGGCAGTATAAACATGGAGCTTCAATGTTCTCATATGAAAGCGGCAGTAAAGCTGTGAAACGCGCCACAACATTTTCCAGTGAGACCCAATGCAGACTGTGGGCACTTCTCATCCGTATAGTCTGCTGGCTAACAACAGATTATAACCTGTGGTAATATTTTATTTCATCCTTCAGCTATGGTACTGTTTTATGTATGTTGGGGTATCAGTATTACTATACATTACTTTATAGCAGGGGTGGCCAATCCGCGGCTCTTTCATCCGCCGCATGCGGCTCAGCCGGGTCCAGGCCACCGCTGCCTTGGCCCCCCCATTCCCCGTGCTCACTGCGCTGCTGCTGTCACTCTGTGAGGGGAGGAGAGCGCAACGTGCGCCTCTCCTGCCCCTCACTCTCCGGCGGCGGTCCGTGAGCCAATCAGAGCTCAAGGCTGCCGGACCGCGAGCTTTGATTGGCTCACGGACCGGCGCCTAATTGAAGAGACACAGCCGCCGGAGAGCGAGGGGCAGGAGACGCGCACGCTGCGCTCTCCTCCCCTCACAGACAGCAGCAGTGCGGTGAGCAGCACGGGGGAAGAGGAGGGGGGTGGTGGACGGTCATGTGTATCTGGCACTTGGGGGTCATATCTGGCACTGTGGAGACATATATATCTGGCACTAGGAGCATAGCTGGCACTGTGGGGCATATCTGGCACAGGGGCATAGCTGGCACTGGGGAGGGGAATGTATATCTGGCACTGGGGGCAGAGCTGGCACTGTGTGGGGACAGGTATATCTGGCACTGGGGGGCAGAGCTGGCACTGTGTGGGGAAATATATATCTGGCACTGGGGGCAGAGCTGGCACTGTGTGGGGACATGAATATCTGGCACTGGGGGCATAGCTGGCACTGTGTGGGGACATGAATATCTGGCACTGGGGGCATAGCTGGCACTGTGTGGGGACATGAATATCTGGCATTGGTGGCGTAGCTGGCACTTTGGGGACATATATATCTGGCACTGGGGGGACATGTATATCTGGCACTGTGAGGCATATATGTATCTGGCACTGTGGGGACATATGTGTATGTGGCACTGTGGGGACATATGTTTCTGGCAGTGTGGAGGCACCCATTTTTTGACATTTTTATATGTATGTGGCACTGTACTGGGGCATTATATGTATTTGGCACTATACAACATGACTAAAAACCTGAGTTATGACACAAGGTCATACTCCTACAAACGTCATAACGAAAGGTGTGCGCACAAAATGGGGTGTAGCTTTGTGAAAACTAGGCCACGCCCCCATTTTTTGCGCACGCGCCGATACTGGCTCTTGCCCATGACTACAGATCTTTTCTGGCTCTTTGCCTCTGACTGGTTGGCCACCCCTGCTTTATAGCAATAAAAAGGATCCAAGAAAGGAGAACATCTGGGAGAATTATATATGCCACGCTTTATCAGCACCCAAACACAGGTGAGCATTAGTTCATTTGTTCTTTAGTGCTATGGAATTAGACTTTATGTAATCGGTTATCTATTCTGGAGATTGGCGATACAGATAGAGCTCTGGTCATATATCCCTTTAATGGGATAACTGAGCCAGTGCAGTCAGACTTCATCCCCTGCTGTAATGTTCTCTCTGTATTGTATTGCAGCCAAGTACAATAGATGAAAGGTTTCTGTTAATAAGCCATGGTGCAGCAGAGAAGGCTAGATGAGCGAGGCTCCATCTATATATACTGTAATACATACGCCAGATTTCTCTTTTTTATTGGCTTATCTACACCAAAGCAGACATTTTTTTATTCTGCTCAAGGTTTCATTAACAGCACCCATCGCACACTGGGGTATATACCTAGGGTCGGACTGGCCCACAGGGGTACCAGGGAAACCACCGGTAGGCCCCACTGCCTGAGGGACCACTCCTTCCTCTAGGGATCAGGTTCCAGACTGTGCACTTGTATTATACATGGTAGCTATGTTGCATTACAGTGCACTGAACTATTGTGTATTTCATGTCTCTGTGGAGGATGGCCACACCCTAAGTATGGCCCCCTATAACTGCATTACCCCAGTGGGCCCTTCATGACACTGTATGTACCAAACACATGGGTGTCATGTTCTAGTGTCTGCAGACTTTTGGCTGTGTGTATGTGTAAGTTAGTCACAGCAGATAACGCATCTTTTTGAACATTTAACAGTTATATACACATCATGCAGTGTGTGTGTACATATAGAAACCATACCTTAAGCCACTGTTCATGAAAGTCTAACAGGGCCACTCGTTGTGAAACATTAATAAATGCACATGTAAAAGTTTCCATACCTTGACATAATTGACATCGACTGTGAAGATGAATGAAAGCTACTGTGTGATATCAGCTATTATATTCTGTAAAATGTGCCTAAAAATAATAAAATGTAGGTGTTGGGATTAACGGTAGACAGTCTGCAAACATCTGATTACCTCCATAAAACGTATATATTTCCAAATGGTACAACGAGCTCTTGTATAGAAAATCTTGTAATCTTTTAAATTTGATAAGGCCACTAAACAGAATAAAGCAGTAAACTTATAAGAATAAAAGAAAACTACAGACCAATACATACATCCCAGCACTAGAAAATAAGAATTTACTTACCGATAATTCTATTTCTCGTAGTCCGTAGTGGATGCTGGGGACTCCGTAAGGACCATGGGGAATAGCGGCTCCGCAGGAGACTGGGCACATCTAAAGAAAGCTTTAGGATTATCTGGTGTGCACTGGCTCCTCCCCCTATGACCCTCCTCCAAGCCTCAGTTAGGATACTGTGCCCGGACGAGCGTACACAATAAGGAAGGATTTTGAATCCCGGGTAAGACTCATACCAGCCACACCAATCACACCGTACAACTTGTGATCTGAACCCAGTTAACAGCATGCTAACAGAGGAGCCTCTAGAAAAGATGGCTCACTACAGCAATAACCCGATTTTTTGGTAACAATAACTATGTACCAGTATTGCAGACAATCCGCACTTGGGATGGGCGCCCAGCATCCACTACGGACTACGAGAAATAGAATTATCGGTAAGTAAATTCTTATTTTCTCTAACGTCCTAAGTGGATGCTGGGGACTCCGTAAGGACCATGGGGATTATACCAAAGCTCCCAAACGGGCGGGAGAGTGCGGATGACTCTGCAGCACCAAATGAGAGAACTCCAGGTCCTCCTCAGTCAGGGTATAAATTTTGTAGAATTTTACAAACGTATTTGCTCCTGACCAAGTAGCTGCTCGGCAAAGTTGTAAAGCCGAGACCCCTCGGGCAGCCGCCCAAGATGAGCCCACCTTCCTTGTGGAGTGGGCATTTACAGATTTTTGGCTGTGGCAGGCCTGCCACAGAATGTGCAAGCTGAATTGTACTACAAATCCAACGAGCAATAGTCTGCTTAGAAGCAGGAGCACCCAGCTTGTTGGGTGCATACAGGATAAACAGCGAGTCAGATTTCCTGACTCCAGCCGTCCTGGAAACATATATTTTCAGGGCCCTGACAACGTCTAGCAACTTGGAGTCCTCCAAGTCCCTAGTAGCCGCAGGCACCACAATAGGTTGGTTCAGGTGAAACGCTGAAACCACCTTAGGGAGAAACTGAGGACGAGTCCTCAATTCCGCCCTGTCCGAATGGAAAATCAGATAAGGGCTTTTACAGGATAAAGCCGCCAATTCTGACACGCGCCTGACCCAGGCCAGGGCCAACAGCATGACCACTTTCCATGTGAGATATTTTAACTCCACAGATTTAAGTGGTTCAAACCAATGTGACTTTTGGAACCCAAAAACTACATTGAGATCCCAAAGTGCCACTGGAGGCACAAAAGGAGGCTGTATATGCAGTACCCCTTTTACAAACGTCTGAACTTCAGGGACTGAAGCTAGTTCTTTTTGGAAGAAAATTGACAGGGCCGAAATTTGAACCTTAATGGACCCCAATTTCAGGCCCATAGACACTCCTGTTTGCAGGAAATGTAGGAATCGACCCAGTTGAATTTCCTCCGTCGGGCCTTACTGGCCTCGCACCACGCAACATATTTTCGCCAAATGCGGTGATAATGTTTTGCGGTTACATCCTTCCTGGCTTTGATCAGGATAGGGATGACTTCATCCGGAATGCCTTTTTTTCCTTCAGGATCCGGCGTTCAACCGCCATGCCGTCAAACGCAGCCGCGGTAAGTCTTGGAACAGACAGGGTCCTTGCTGGAGCAGGTCCCTTCTTAGAGGTAGAGGCCACGGATCCTCCGTGAGCATCTCTTGAAGTTCCGGTTACCAAGTCCTTCTTGGCCAATCCGGAGCCACGAATATAGTGCTTACTCCTCTCCATCTCATCAATCTCAGTACCTTGGCTATGAGAGGCAGAGGAGGGAACACATACACTGACTGGTACACCCACGGTGTTACCAGAGCGTCTACAGCTATTGCCTGAGGGTCCCTTGACCTGGCGCAATACCTGTCGAGTTTTTCCCAACGGTTTATAATCATGTGGAAGACTTCTGGGTGAAGTCCCCACTCTCCTGGGTGGAGGTCGTGCTGAGGAAGTCTGCTTCCCAGTTGTCCACTCCCGGAATGAATACTGCTGACAGTGCTATCACATGATTTTCCGCCCAGCGAAGAATCCTTGCAGCTTCTGCCATTGCCCTCCTGCTTCTTGTGCCACCCTGTCTGTTTACGTGGGTGACTGCCGTGATGTTGTCCGACTGGATCAACACCGGCTGACCTTGAAGCAGAGATCTTGCTAAGCTTAGAGCATTGTAAATGGCCCTTAGCTTCAGGATATTTATGTGAAGTGATGTCTCCAGGCTTGACCATAAGCCCTGGATATTCCTTCCCTGTGTGACTGCTCCCCAGCCTCGCAGGCTGGCATCCGTGGTCACCAGGACCCAGTCCTGAATGCCAAATCTGCGGCCCTCTAGAAGATGAGCACTCTGCAACCACCACAGGAGGGACACCCTTGTCCTTGGTGACAGGGTTATCCGCTGATGCATCTGAAGATGCGACCCGGACCATTTGTCCAGCAGGTCCCACTGGAAAGTTCTTGCGTGGAATCTGCCGAATGGGATTGCTTCGTAGGAAGCCACCATTTTACCCAGAACCCTTGTGCATTGATGCACTGAGACTTGGCTCGGTTTTAGGAGGTTCCTGACTAGCTCGGATAACTCCCTGGCTTTCTCCTCCGGGAGAAACACCTTTTTCTGGACTGTGTCCAGGATCATCCCTAGGAACAGAAGACAAGTCGTCGGAACCAGCTGCGATTTTGGAATATTGAGAATCCAATCGTGCTGCCGCAACACTACCTGAGATAGTGCTACACCGACCTCCAACTGTTCCCTGGATCTTACCCTTATCAGGGAATCGTCCAAGTAAGGGATAACTAAAATTCTCTTCCTTCGAAGGATCATCATCATTTCGGCCATTACCTTGGTAAAGACCCGGGGTGCCGTGGACCATCCATACGGCAGCGTCTGAACTGATAGTGACAGTTCTGTACCATAAACCTGAGGTACCCTTGGTGAGAAGGGTAAATTTTGACATGAAGGTAAGCATCCTTGATGTCCCGAGACATCATGTAGTCCCCTTCTTCCAGGTTCGCAATCACTGCTCTGAGTGACTCAATCTTGAATTTGAACCTCTGTATGTAAGTGTTCAAAGATTTTAGATTTAGAATCGGTCTCACCGAGCCGTCCGGCTTCGGTACCACAACAGTGTGGAATAATACCCCGTTCCCTGTTGCAGGAGGGGTACCTTGATTATCACCCGCTGGGAATACAGCTTGTGAATGGCTTCCAAAACGGTCTCCCTGTCAGAAGGAGACATCGGTAAAGCCGACTTTAGGAAACGGCGAGGGGGAGACGTCTCGAATTCTAATTTGTACCCCTGAGATATCACCTGAAGGATCCAGGGGTCTACTTGCGAGTGAGCCCACTGCGCGCTGAAATTCACTGAGACGGGCCCCCCACCGTGCCCGATTCTGCTTGTAAAGCCCCAGCGTCATACTGAGGGCTTGGCAGAGGCGGGAGAGGGTTTCTGTTCCTGGGAACTGGCTGATTTCTGCAGCCTTTTTCCTCTCCCTCTGTCACGGGGCAGAAATGAGGAACCTTTTGCCCGCTTGTCCACGAAAAGACTGCGCCTGATAATACGGCGTCTTCTCATGTTGAGAGGCGACCTGGGGTACAAACGTGGATTTCCCAGCTGTTGCCGTGGCCACCAGGTCTGAAAGACCGACCCCAAATAACTCCTCCCCTTACTAAGGCAATACTTCCAAATGCCGTTTGGAATACGCATCACCTGACCACTGATGTGTCCATAACCCTCTACTGGTAGAAATGGACAACGCACTTAGACTTGATGCCAGTCGGCAAATATTCCGCTGTGCATCACGCATATATAGAAATGCATCTTTTAAATGCTCTATAGGCAAAAATATACTGTCCCTATCTAGGGTATCAATATTTTCAGTCAGGGAATCCGACCACGCCAACCCAGCACTGCACATCCAGGCTGAGGCGATTGCTGGTCGCAGTATAACACCAGTATGTGTGTAAATACATTTTAGGATACCCTCCTGCTTTCTATCAGCAGGATCCTTAAGGGCGGCCATCTCAGGAGAGGGTAGAGCCCTTACAAGCGTGTGAGCGCTTTATCCACCCTAGGGGGTGTTTCCCAACGCACCCTAACCTCTGGCGGGAAAGGATATAATGCCAATAACATTTTAGAAATTATCAGTTGTTATCGGGGGAAAACCACGCCTCATCACACACCTCATTTAATTTCTCAGATTCAGGAAAACTACAGGTAGTTTT
The DNA here is from genome assembly GCF_028390025.1 of Pseudophryne corroboree. Classification (NCBI taxonomy): domain Eukaryota; kingdom Metazoa; phylum Chordata; class Amphibia; order Anura; family Myobatrachidae; genus Pseudophryne; species Pseudophryne corroboree. Next base: position 31,006,785 of record NC_086453.1, on the reverse strand, counting down.
TCCTCACCGAACATAATACCCCTTTTTGGTGGTACTCGTATTATCAGAAATGTGTAAAACATTTTTCATTGCCTCAATCATGTAACGTGTGGCCCTACTGGAAGTCACATTTGTCTCTTCACCGTCGACACTGGAGTCAGTATCCGTGTCGGCGTCTATATCTGCCATCTGAGGTAACGGGCGCTTTAGAGCCCCTGACGGCCTATGAGACGTCTGGACAGGCACAAGCTGAGTAGCCGGCTGTCTCATGTCAACCACTGTCTTTTATACAGAGCTGACACTGTCACGTAATTCCTTCCAACAGTTCATCCACTCAGGTGTCGACCCCCTAGGGGGTGACATCACTATTACAGGCAATCTGCTCCGTCTCCACATCATTTTTCTCCTCATACATGTCGACACAAACGTACCGACATACAGCACACACACAGGGAATGCTCTGATAGAGGACAGGACCCCACTAGCCCTTTGGGGAGACAGAGGGAGAGTTTGCCAGCACACACCAGAGCGCTATATATATACAGGGATAACCTTATATAAGTGTTTTTCCCCTTATAGCTGCTGTATCTTTAATACTGCGCGTAATTAGTGCCCCCCCTCTCTTTTTTAACCCTTTCTGTAGTGTAGTGACTGCAGGGGAGAGCCAGGGGAGCTTCCCTCCAACGGAGCTGTGAGGGAAAATGGCGCCAGTGTGCTGAGGAGATAGGCTCCGCCCCTTTTTCGCGGACTTTTCTCCTGCTTTTTTATGGATTCTGGCAGGGGTTAAAATTCATCCATATAGCCCTGGGGGCTATATGTGATGTATTTTCGCCAGCCAAGGTGTTTTTATTGCTGCTCAGGGCGCCCCCCCCTAGCGCCCTGCACCCTCAGTGACCGAAGTGTGAAGTGTGCTGAGGAGCAATGGCGCACAGCTGCAGTGCTGTGCGCTACCTTGTTGAAGACAGGACGTCTTCTGCCGCCGATTTTCCGGACCTCTTCTGCCTTCTGGCTCTGTAAGGGGGCCGGCGGCGCGGCTCTGGGACCCATCCATGGCTGGGCCTGTGATCGTCCCTCTGGAGCTAATGTCCAGTAGCCTAAGAAGCCCAATCCACTCTGCACGCAGGTGAGTTCGCTTCTTCTCCCCTTAGTCCCTCGATGCAGTGAGCCTGTTGCCAGCAGGTCTCACTGAAAATAAAAAACCTAAACTAAAACTTTCACTAAGAAGCTCAGGAGAGCCCCTAGTGTGCACCCTTCTCGTTCGGGCACAAAGATCTAACTGAGGCTTGGAGGAGGGTCATAGGGGGAGGAGCCAGTGCACACCAGATAATCCTAAAGCTTTCTTTAGATGTGCCCAGTCTCCTGCGGAGCCGCTATTCCCCATGGTCCTTACGGAGTCCCCAGCATCCACTTAGGACGTTAGAGAAAAGGAAACTGTGACCAAACAAATCCCACCCATGATCTAACCAACCACGCCACTCCCTATTTAATTGGCACTCCATACTCACTCAGGCCGTCTGCATGGGTGGTATTCATGTGACCGCCGGTCAGCTGACCGACAGTCACATGACCTCCTCCACGAGCCCGGCGGCTCACTTTCCCGATGGTCGGCATGCCGACCAACAGGGACACCCATAGAGTGGGAATAGAACCCGTGGCGACCACAGGTCGCCACCGAGCCCGCAAGGGGCTTGCTGCACTCGCCCCTCCCCGCCGGGATCCCGGCGTCGGTATGCTGCCAGGATCCCGGCGTCGGTAAGCTGATCGGCGGTCAGGAGACCGCCGGTCAGCCATACTACACCCGTCTGCATACATATTTATGATTAGTCCAACAATACCATAACTGCCTCTCCCAAAAATGGGACTACTTTATAACATTTATGAAATAGATAGAAGTTGCAGGACCAGATCACATGATTTCTGGGAAAAGGCTGGAAATGTTGGGGGGGAAATGTTTTCCAATGCTTGGTTGACTTTCAGCCAGTAATACCACTGCAGGCTGTAGCAGCACGCTGGACATCTCAATGGCTTGGTTGATGGAGCATTATTAGTTTAGATTCAGTTTAATGTATAGTCCCATAGAATTATGGGTGGCTCATGGCCATACAATGCTGGAGGTGGTGTATAACATGGTTGGGATAGGCATGCACAGACACAAAAAACCTGCACATCATTGAAACAGCCTGATGTAGTGCAAAGCGACGGCCACAGTGTGTCAGTGTTGCACTGCATGCTGTGGAGTGAGCAGGGGGGCTGTGAGTGGAGGATGGAGTAGCATGTGACCAGCTGATTAATTAATTAATCTGTGCTGCTCATTCCTGGACAACGAGTTTGCAGCTGAGGGATATATATGATCAATAGTGCAGGTTACCCATTGGTAACAGATAATGTGCAATAACCTGACCAGCTGCATACGGGCAGCCCCGTTCTTTCACTCTTCAAACATTTCATCCCCATAATCCTCTTCTTCTACCGCACCAACCCTTACACTTTGAGCAGCAAGAATGTTCCGTCTGCACTACACAAGCAGGATGGGCCCTCTTCCATCATGACATGACTCTCTGAAAGCGCTCAGTCGGCAGGATGTGTAGAACAATAAGTACCCCATTGCAGACCCCCCAGATATTAGGGATGCAGCAAATTTAGTCCGACTTCAGCATGACACCGAAATTACCTACACGATGAAGCCGAATGCACAACACAGGCCAAGTTCTAGCATGCAAAAACGCCGCAGGGAGTAGGGGTGTGTGGGTGTGTGTGTTTATTCGGTAATACTGCCCTCCACCACAGAAGGTGCCACTGCCAACACAAAAGGGTCCAGCTCCTGGTAGCAAGTTTCCAGACGCAGGAGTACATCCTGCGCATTAGCTGCAAGACTAGAGGAGTGCTAGCCTGTCCAAACAGAGACAACTCCTTCTAGTTACACATCATCGTGGAACCTTGGCTGCTAAATGTGAGGAGACGCCAACCACATCACAGAGAAGTCAGGATGACGTAGGGCAACTGTAATAAATGAACCAAAGCCTTAGGCCAAATGAGAGATGCCAACTTTTAGTGCTCGTGCACGCCGGTTATACCAAAACGTGCAACAGTCCCTTGACAGGTGCAGTCTGTCTGACCTTGGCTTCCCATACCTGCGTCGGAATGCAGCCACTAGCACGGACATGCCTGCGACACTCCCATAACACGCCCACTGAAAGGACCATTTTTGCTAGCCCCCTCCCGGTCGCCGCCCAGGAACGCCCACCACATTACCACAATATTTCTGCTAGTCTTCCCATTGCTGCAACAGCAGCTTTGTGTGACGCAAGCGCCTTACGAAGGTTTACACATTTTTGTGCATGTGCATAAAACCGCTTAAATCTGAATCAGGCGCTTCCAGCGTTCAGCCGGATCCCAAACCCCACGCTACATTCAGCCAAGTAATCTGGAACCTTACACACACACGTCATAAATAAATATATCCTTACAGGTCACGCAGTAGAGTCAGTTTTCGACAGAAGAACCACTCACAGCCATGCAAGTATATATCTATTTATTTATATCAGAAATGCTTGATAATATTTTCACATTTCGAGAGAAAAAAAAAAAAAGGTCGACTGAAAACTAGAAAATTCATTCAATGTGTCATTTTCGTAACTGTTCATGGTTTGATTATTCTTCCTTTTAAATAAAAGAGAAAACAATATATAGTCACATTCCCCACACATTATCTTGGCATTAAAAAGGCACTTTGGATTTAAAGTTAATACTGGTTATAGTTCCTTTGCATTCAAGTGTCTGGTCATTACTTTTCATAAGTGTTCCCTCAGCTCAAAGCCAAAAAGATCAATGTAAGAAAAAGTGACAAAAACAAAACAAATGTGCAGAGCTCCGATAAAAACTTAAAAGGAAACCAATGTGGGGATCACAAGTGACTGATGCGGAAACTATTGGATTCTGAGACTCCAAGTCCGAGCGTCAGTCCGCCTGGAGAGTCACATGTCCATTCTGATCCAATCAGCCCATGGGGAAACTGAACGGGAAAACGTTACCAAGTTGTAGAAAAATACAAATGGCGAAAAAAAATCCAAACTGCACTTATTATGGTACAATCTATATTAAAAGAGCGATAAACCCTAAAGAGAGTAAAGAGAAAAACCATCCGGGGTTTCCAAAAAAAAAAAAAAAAAAGGCAGAAATTGCACTTCCAGGAAGAGTAGAACGTTGAGTTGATGGACCTAGAACACTGTAGTAAGTCACAGCACCACAGAAATGATCCTCAGCAATTTACATGCGTCTTCTGCGTTAGGCGGCGATCCTTTGCGGTGGATAGTGGGGGGACAGGCTATCCCCTTCTTGTACAGTATATACTGATCTCTAATGGGGTAGCAGACAAGGACAAGTCACTATACGATTGACTGGCGAACGCTGTATCCAATCTTTGGTTTTGAAGTTCTTGAGATAGGTAGAGAGGGGGAAAACGTAAATTATTTATCACAACGTATTGTCCGCCAGACGCGATCCCCCGCCTCCTTCCGTTACAGAGCGAGGGAGTTCTGGTAAATAGGCCACAGCTGGTAAGAAGGAGTCTGGTCTCACGTCAGGGGCTTAAACCCTTTTTCTGAGCCAATGTCTACTGTGATATTTGTGTAGAGAGGGAGGAGCTCCCTGGCTAATAGATTATACCGCAAAGAGTTCATGCCGTCTTGTCGCCATGTTCGCCGAGTTTTCGCCAGGAGGTTGAACCTAGAACAAGAGAATAAGATTGAAGTTAGAGAAAACAAAAACGTACAGAATGCAAGACAAAACTTACTCCTGCCACCAAATAGCAAGCTCTCCCCTGCACATACAGACGTGGACCCTGCCTCTCTAGCACCCCTTGAGTTGCTCCCGGATATTGCGCCTGACAGCAAGCATAGGTGATTGCTGTACACTGAACCCATCCTACTAATATGCAGCATACAGTGCAAGTTCAAAGCCAGTGTAACATCCTATTGTATAGAAAGACGGCACAGCTAAAAAGAGTGTTGGATACCGGCGATGGTGGGGCCTATGTGGTTTTATAGCCACGTGTTATTGACTACATAGTGTCATTGTGCAACACTGAGGGGGAAATTCAAATGTTTGAAAAGTCGGTTGGGTGTCTGTCTATTAGATTGTTTTTTCCTATCTAATAGACAGACACCCAACTGACTTTTCAAACATTTGAATTCCCCACAGAGTGTCCTGTGCAGCAATGTGACGGTTGGTGAAGATGAAACGCGCAAAGACAGACAGACTCCAAAGGACCTAGAACCCTTTTAGTGACCTCCTTATTTAATTTTTAGTATAAAGTAGGGACTGTGTTCTTCCTAATATTCATACACCCTCGGACGGATCCGGTATGAACGGTCGACAGTCATTAGGTCGACCACTATTGGTCGACATTGGCATGGTCGACACATGAAAGTTCGACACATGAAAAGGTTGACAAGCTTTTTTTTAAAACTTTTTTGGTGTCGTTTTCTGCGTAAAGTGACGGGAAAACCCCAATTAGTGCCCCGCGTCCCCTCGCATGGCTCGCTTCGTTCGCCATGCTTTGGGCAAGATTACCGTTCCCAATCGTAGTCCACGTGGATCGTAAAGTATGGAAAAGTTCCCCAAAAGAACTTTTTTTTTTAAAAACGCATGTCGACCTTTTCATGGGTCGACCATTTGCCCATGTCGACCATGCCGATGTCGACCAATAGTGGTCGACCTAATGACCGTCGACCATAACATGGTTGACCATCCAAACGGATACCCCCTCGGACAGAGCATGCATTCTTCGCACGACCATCCTGATCCGCGCCAGCTAAGGACAGCAGTTACAGGGTTTATACTAACCTTATATGTATGTACGTAAGTGCAATTACCTATGGGGAAAGTGTCTGTACACAGTGACCATGTACATGGTACATATAGATACACTGGATGCAACATGCTCCACTGACTACAAAGGGAAGAGGTGGCTGGTACAAGCTGCAATATGTTGGACACTACAAAGGACTCTGCGGCCCATGTGAATTGGGTATTTGAACACTACAGGTTCCAATACCGGTGGTTGGACAATATAGTTCTCCACAGCAATTTTAATCTCCTGAAAACAGCCACTATAGTCAGGCAATGCAGAAGCAGCGACAGCACTAATACGGTAATGCAGCAAAGAGCGTCAGGCCTCCTGCTGCATTACGGATTACCGAGGAATCAGCGTCGGATCACCTACCAGCCAGGTGACCTATGGGGTCGTGCAAGTTGGGTGCCGCAGATCCAAGTGACCCTCGGGGTGGCGCAAACTGCTGCCACTGCAGATCCAACAAAGAGACCAGGAAATCTCTGTCTTCAGGAAATCCTGGACTCGTCACTCCCCCCCCCCACAACGACGGCGACACACTGACGTTTTTTGTAAACTCAGGTCATCACCACCGCCTCCCCAAACGGCAGCAGACTGTTCGTCGCGGACTATCTGCGTTTGACGACGCAATACAGGTCCGGCGTAGGCGCAAAGTACTGTGCAGCTTGTCTCGTACATCCAACCATATCGGAATTAGGCCTCCGTGTGTCTTGCGCCATTCGGCTTAAAGATGCCCAGTGTAAGAGACATCTATATTGTACAGGCAGATCTCAGAGTCCATAAATGCTGGTAAAATATCTTCTACAATGGCGTATGTAAAAGTAGAGGAGTGTTGCGCACGTTCAGACGGGCTTGGTGGAGAAATAGGTGAATATAAACAAATGGTGCAGGACTTTCAGTGGTACGTATATATGAGCCCCATTACATGGAGGCTTCTCAGGCTGTTTTGCTGCATACGTGCATGAAATGAACTCTGGAGCGCTACAGCACTATTAGGAGGTGTTCTAGCAAATTAGGAACGATGCCATGTATTTGCACAGATTATAATCAGTAATCAGGACATCTGCCATTAACATTTACTTTGGCACTAGACCAAGGGCACCGTTCATAGTTAAAGCTAATTCTGCATTTACAAAAACAGGCCTCTCTTTTATAGGAAGCAGGAGATCTGCAAATACAGCAGTGATGCAACACTTCCCGAATGAACAGAGACAGTGATGTAAGGCAGCAGGCTGTGACTGCCCAAGCCCAGCCTCAGCACACAAACAGGAGAAAACTATCCTGCAAGATGGACACAGCCGACTTCCCAGACCTCCTCTTCCGTGTAAGAATAATCCGGGTCACCGCTCTCTGTTTTCATGTTCTGGACAGGCGGTGGCCCATCAGACTGCTTGGCCGGACTGTCTAGTAGCCTGTTGGCGGTCACATTTCACTTGCACATAGCCGTGAGCAATCCAGCGCTAGTTCTTCATGTCTGATGTATAACGTTAGTATGGCCATCATCGTCATCTAACGTGTCCTAGGAGACATCTAATAGCTCCACATCAGTCGTAAATGGGATCAGGCCCGCCTTTATACTGCGGTGATTTGCAGCCACTTAGGTTTAACATTTCGGAACTGGCCATCTAATGGGGGATGGAAATCTCTCTGCAGCGGGGTAACCCTGGACGTAATGGACTAAAGACTGCTATGAGTGTGAGGAGAGAAAGAACGGGGGAAGGTTAGGGTTAAAGTATTAATAACGTATGGAGAAGTGACTCTGCAGACGTCCAGTAATCAGCAGGGTGTGCACGTCTCCAGTCTAGTATGAAGGCTGTATATAATCCCTTTCCCGGAATCGGCCTGTTTCACATCATTATACTACAGGACTATTACTGATGGTCATATGCTATGGCCAGGCTCGCAGAAATACCATACAGGCTCCATTTCATCTGCCTCCGTCAGTCACTAACATCTAGCAGGGGTCCAGCACCCTGAGGCCGAATCCTCTCGCAGGATGCAACTGGCAGACAGACTAACAAAAATATAAAAGGTTCACCCAAAACACTTGTTCAAACAACAAAGTAACTAGTGTTAAATTTCTAAGGCTAAAACCACTAGGCATGTATTTTAAGGAACAATACACCCCCCCCCCCCCCCTTACGGTGAAACCCGAAGGTCACATGGGGCCTGCAGATTGCTCTGGGTCAGCACTCAGGCCTGTACTTTATATGGGCATAGACCAGAGAAACCTCCAATCTGACATCGGCGGGTGACTGCTGCAACCAGGGGTAACTTGTGCGGACGCGTCCTTAGTACCATGTGGAGAGAGAGGTCCTCTATCTCTGTCCCTCATTCTTCCTCTCTTCTGACTTTTTTGTTGCCTTTAAAAGGGAATCTTACTTCCACTTTATCATTAAAGAACCCCCCCCCCTTTTTTTATTTTTTTATTTTTATTTTTAAGACAGCCTATAGGGATACTGACCTGTAAATAAACACACCGGACAAATAATATGGAATGTGGAAAGACAGGTGGTATAAGTTCAACGATATGGGATGTGAACGTGTGTAGATGGTGACACTAAAACCATTGGATGATCATTGTGAATGTCTGAGGTATTGATACAATGCAGTTTTGTTGAGATATTGTTTCTTTTTCAGGCGGAACCATAGGTCGAACACGTGACGTAACAGAGTGGCAAAGGGGAGCCATTGTTTTTGGCCGAGAGAATGGCCATATCCTGGAGGAGGTGGCTGTGTTTGTTGGTGTGCCCTCATAGACAGTGAGTAGTCTCCATCTACAGTGGAAGAAGCGTGGACATCAATAATCTCAGCGGCGGAACAGTAACCGAAGGTCGATCCTGACAAATCGGAACTGCAGGCATTTAGGGTGCCTAGCAACCACCAATCGGTTCCAAAAGAGTCAGCAACTTCTCTAACAGGACAATGCTGGACCCATCCAAACAGACCCAAAGTCCGAGATCTGGTGAATTGGAGTGCCACGTCAGTCTGGTGGCTCTACAAACCAATCCAAGCCTTTCGGTCACTGTTCCACCGCTGAGATTCTTGGTGTCCATGCTTCTTCCACTGTAGATGGATACTACTCACTGTCTACGAGGGCAGACCAACAAACGCCGCCACCTCCTTCAGGCTATGGCCATGCTCTCGGCCAAAAACAATGGCTCCCTTTTGCCACTCGGACACGGTCACGTGTACGACCCATGGTTCCACCTGAAAAAGAAACAATATCTCAACAAATTTGCATTGTTTCAATGCCTCAGCCATTCTCAATGATCACGTAGTGTCACCATCTACACGCATGTTCACGTCCCGCGTCGTTGAACTTATACCATCTGTCTTTCCACATTCCATATTATTTTGTCTGGCGTGTTCATAGAACACGGGTTTTACCGAGAGTTTTTTTAATTTGTGTTCTTTCCTAGATCACAAGACTGGAACAGAGAGAAAACATAAAAACACCCCTGCACATGGGAAAAAAACAAAAACAGTTTTGGTATTTTTGCACATCTCTCAAATTCTGAGTATATGAACCCAGACACAGCCGCATCAACCTGGATCGCGACGGCCAAAGTGCAGTCTCTGTTTCCCTCTGTGAATCGGAATAACTGGAGTGGACTGGAAACAACTTCTTCCAATACAGAGACGTCCTCTTACATCTATCCCTTTTGACCCGTATGGTGCAAGACAATTTTACATCTTCGGATGCAAATTACGTACTAGGAATTCAGGATTAGGTTTTTTTTTGCATAAGAGTAGATATAAAGTCAGATGATATATGGCGCGGGTCACTGTTGGGACTTTACTGCGTTTTTACTCCATCTCGCATCTTATTTTGCTTGTAGGGGTCAATTCAATTAGCGCAAATTTTGTTGATGCAACGGCACCTCCTTTAGCCCCAACAACGCGCATCTTTGTATGCAGCAAACAAAGGCTGCAAACAAAATCAATGAGTCTGGAACTACTGTAATTGCGGTTTATAAGGGGCACTCACGGGGGCGACCCCACTGTGTCCTAGCTACATAGGATTAGCATTTTGGCACGGCTAGATAGCAAAATCCTTGGAGTTAAACTAGGCTATTAGGCACACTATGCAGATAGGTTTATGTGGATACATCTGTGTCTATCAATGTATAATCTCCCTGCATGGTACCTTCCCTTTCTGTGCTGGATTCCTGTATAGAAGTAATGCTATATTATCTTCTATATACACAGTCAGGCAGCTAATTAAAGGGACAGGAAAATGTTTTTTTCAATCTTTCCTTTTAGTTGCACAATGTAAATATCAAGGGATAAATGCAGATATCTAGATCCTATGAAGGTGCATGCAGATCTATGGGGGGAATTCAATTAGCCGAGGTAACCCGTTTTCACGCAAAAAGGGCTTTTATCGCAACTCATGAAAACGGACCTATCCAATTACTCACAACTTTACCAGTGATAATGCTCCATAGGTTTTAACAGGGACACGGTGCACTATTTGGGGTTCCCGGTCACTTTATGAAGAAAACTATACCAATTTTTTTTTTAAACTCATGTCGACCTTTTTCCATGTCGACCCAATGATCCACACCCCATTCTAGCATCCGGCACCTGTGCAGTACCTCTTTCCTGCCTAGGGTGTCTCTCTCTGCTCTGGTGCTTCTAGCACACACTGGTCTTTATCTCAGCACCCCAGGCAGGAAAGTGGAACTGCACGGGCTTTGACAGGTGTAGGGTGCTAGAATGAACACTGATATCGCAGCCATTTACCCCCAAATACTTTTTTTTTTTAATGGTCAATACCAGACTTCTATACCATCTCCTATATATTTACCTTGTCTGTGCCTGGCCCTCTAACGCTGGGCAGAGTCACAGAGCCCACCCACATGTGCAGCAAGTCTCTGTGCAGAGTGTTAGGTCCTGCTGCCTGTCCGCCATCAGCAACTCGGACTCCCCGGCCGCGGCACCAGGGGCACAACACTGCCGCCGACATACACACTTACGAGGGACGGGTGGTGCAGGAGAAGCCTTTCGTAGCCCTCCCTGATCCGCGTACACAGACCCGGCGCCTCCTCCATGCACAGCGACAGGGGGGTCAGAGGGGTCCCGGGGGTGAAGTATACAGTTTTACAATTGCCGTCCGACACCGCCGCCCGCCCCCTTAGGCTGTCACTACGTTCGGCTCGGTCGTGCCGCTGCCCTTCCTACCAGAACTGCCGCAGATGCAGTGGCTCATGCAGCACTGAACCAGCGCTGCGGTATGCACACCTCTGCCCCAGCCTCCCGCCGGCGCCGAACACAAGGAGAGTGTCAATGTCGTCAGAAGGGGGGACACCAAAGTGCCAGCTGTACTGCTGTGACAGGAGCCGAGTGACATAAGCCGCTGCAGCACTCGCCTCCTGTCACAGAGAAGAGCCGGCACACACTCTCTCCAGTCTCCGGGGGCAGCCAGCATCTACAGGCAAGCTGGACACACCCCCGGAGCGAGAAAGAAAATACACGCAAGGTCACGCCCCCTTTTAAATTTAGCCACGCCCCTTTTTGTCCGCCGGGGTGGGGGGGGGGGGGGCTTATATAAACGCATGTGTATGTGTGTTGAGAAGGGGGGCTAGGGTGCTTTGGAGGGGAGGGGGTAGGAGGTGGGCCCAAGCTATCACTGTACAGGGCCCCAAGTATTCAGTTGCCGCCCGTTCGCACGTCACATTCCAACGCTGCCTCCCTCCATCCCCAGATGCTCTAACTCCACAACACAGGGCCGGCCCGACAGCCCACAGACGGGGGATGAAACGGACAGAGTGCGTGATACTGTGGAGGGAGATATCTCTGGACGCTGCACCAATTTCACAGGTGAGAGAGCAGCGCTGTGTCAGGTGCCAACTGGGAGCCAGGAGAGAGCTCTGCCACCCCGGTCTACCCTTCTGGTGTCCACCCCCTCCACAACTTAACATGCTCTCTTCGTCAGCTTCCTCTCTGGGGACTCCCTCCCTACCACCCCACGTCTCTGTATCCCCTCCCTACCGCCCTGCGTCTCTGTATCCCCTCCCTACCACCCCACGTCTCTGTATCCCCTCCCTACCGCCCTGCGTCTCTCTATCCCCTCCCTGCCGCCCTGCGTCTCTCTATCCCCTCCCTGCCGCCCTGCGTCTCTCTATCCCCTCCCTGCCGCCCTGCGTCTCTCTATCCCCTCCCTGCGTCTCTCTATCCCCTCCCTACCGCCCTGTGTCTCTGTATCCCCTCCCTACCGCTCTGCGTCTCTGTATCCCCTCCCTACCGCCCTGCATCTCTCTATCCCCTCCCTACCGCCCGCGTCTCTCTGTCCCCTCCCTACCGCTCTGCGTCTCTGTATCCCCTCCCTACCGCCCTGCGTCTCTGTATCCCCTCCCTACCGCTCTGCGTCTCTGTATCCCCTCCCTACCGCCCTGCGTCTCTGTATCCCCTCCCTACCGCTCTGCGTCTCTCTTTCCCCTCCCTACCGCCCTGTGTCTCTGTATCCCCTCCCTACCGCTCTGCGTCTCTGTATCCCCTCCCTACCGCTCTGCGTCTCTGTATCACCTCCCTACCGCTCTGCGTTTCTGTATCCCCTTCCCTACGGCCCTGCGTTTCTGTATCCCCTCCCTACCGCCCCGCGTCTCTGTATCCCCTCCCTACCGCCCTGTATCCCATACACGGTCCATACCACTGGCTCCTTGATACCTCCCTGACAAACCCTCACCAGGAGTACAGGAGCCATAACCCCCTGCGGTGCCCCCCATAGTTACCGGTATATCGGTGATGCTCCGCTCTGCCGCCTCCTCCCTATCCCTCACACAGCAAGTGCAAGGCGCAAGCCCAGCACCGAGCACATGACCGCGCTGTCCATGCCCATTGGCCCTGGTACCAGCTCCAGCCATCGCCCCCTCCTCCTACTGCGCCTGAGGGGGGCACGCACATAGCGCATGCAGAGGGGACAGGTGCACCTGCGGCCGCGTGGAGACCTTGCGTGCGCAACATGTCCGTGTTGCTACACCTGAAGGATGGTACGGTGTAGAGAGAGGACACAGCTGCCCCTGCTCCGCATTGTACCAGCACTTCCCTCTGTGTCTAATGACACCATTTACCTCTTCATGCGGGTATGTCTATATCACATACATCCTTATCCGTGTCCTATATATTGTTACAAATAAAATGACATAGGTATAGGTCCCGCACCCCCTCCCCCCACACCTGCATCCACCTCCCCGTCCACTCGCAGCATCTACATACTCCCTGCCTCATCCGCGGTCCCCCCCGCACCCGCTACATTCTGTACATCGTGCTCTGCAGGCACTGTTCACGCCGTCGCAAGGGGCTACGCCCCCTTCACCATTGGAAGCACTTTCGTCGTGCAATATTTAACCACTAACAAACCTAGGAATGCAGGTAATACTCATACAAATACTGAACCTAGGCAAGGCGTGAAGGGGTTAAGGGGGCGTAGCCCCTTTCGACGGTGTGAAGAGCGCCCGTAGGGCGCGATGAAGCACCTAGTTATCCAATATTAGTCTGTCTTTTTGGGGGGGGGCAGATTTCCCCATTATCACCTATATGTAAAACAAGCAAGAATTATTGCGCAAATGCCGATTTTGCGATCTCCTTATTTGTGCTATAAACTGAAACGGGCATACTGGCGATAAGCGGGATTGTCACGTGATAAGTGCCGTAAGTTAACGTTTTATTGCGGCTAAATGAATCCCCCAACCACTCCAGTGGTCCAGTAAAGGTGCCATTTTGTCCCTTCCCCATACGCCTTTATCATCTAGCAATCTCTATGGACAACCATTATTCTCTCACAATGGGGAATTTGTACCAAGCCTTGGAAAGAGATCAAGTGGAGAACATGCTCAAAGTAACCCATCAGCTTAGGTTATTATATCTAGAAGTCTCTTTGGGTAACTTCTCCACTTTATCTCTCTCCAAGGATTGATAAAGTACGTCTCCCCTAATATCACCATTCACTTCAATTGCTATGGTCATGGCGAATATTTTTACTAAATAAATCTACCGATCGTTTTCCAACAACTGAGACAACCAGTGGCCGATGGGATGAGTATATATACTGAAAGAGAACTGAAAGAGAACACTGAAATATACTGGAGTTACTGCAGTTCATTATTAAGTAAAATGTTTCTTTTTCTGGAAATAGCGGAGACTCAAAGGAAGAATGATCATGACAGTCAGTGTTAGAATTCAGCCATCTTTCTGCATTTCTGTCATTTACACTGCTCAAAAAAATAAAGGGAACACTAAAGTAACACATCCTAGATCTGAATGAATGAAATATTCTTATTAAAAACTTTGTTCTTTACATAGTTGAATGTGCGGACAACAAAATCACACAAAAATTATCAATGGAAATCAAATTTATTAACCCATGGAGGTCTGGATTTGGAGTCACACTCAAAATTAAAGTGGAAAAAACACACTACAGGCTGATCCAACTTTGATGTAATGCCCTTAAAACAAGTCAAAATGAGGCTCAGTAGTGTGTGTGGCCTCCACGTGCCTGTATGACCTCCCTACAACCCACACAAGTGGCTCAGGTAGTGCAGCTCATCCAGGATGGCACATCAATGCGAGCTGTGGCAAGAAGGTTTGCTGTGTCTGTCAGCGTAGTGTCCAGAGCATGGAGGTGCTACCAGGAGACAGGCCAGTACATCAGGAGACGTGGAGGAGGCCGTAGGAGGGCAACAACCTAGCAGCAGGACCGCTACCTCCGCCTTTGTGCAAGGAGGAACAGGAGGAGCACTGCCAGAGCCCTGCAAAATGACCTCCAGCAAGCCACAAATGTGCATGTGTCTACTCAAACGATCAGAAACAGACTTCATGAGAGTGGTATGAGGGCCCAACGTCCACAGGTGGGGGTTGTGCTTACAGCCCATCACCGTACAGGACGTTTGGCATTTGCCATAGAACACCAAGATCGGCAAATTCGCCACTGGCGCCCTGTGCTCTTCACAGATGAAAGCAGGTTCTCACTGAGCACATGTGACAGACGTGACAGAGTCTGGAGACGCCAAGGAGAACGTTCTGCTGCCTGCAACATCCTCCAAGCATGACCGGTTTGGCAGTGGGTCAGTAATGGTGTGGGGTGGCATTTCTTTGAGGGGCCGCACAGCCCTCCATGTGCTCACCAGAGGTAGCCTGACTGCCATTAGGTACCGAGATGAGATTCTCAGACCCCTTGGGAGACCGTATGCTGGTGCGGGTGGCCCTGGGTTCCTCCTAATGCAAGACAATGCTAGACCTCATGTGGCTGGAGTGTGTCAGCAGTTCCTGCAAGATGAAGGCATTGATGCTATGGACTGGCCCGCCCGTTCCCCAGACCTGAATCCAATTGAGCACATCTGGGACATCATGTCTCGTTCCATCCACCAACGCCACGTTGCACCACAGACTGTCCAGGAGTTGGCGGATGCTTTAGTCCAGGTCTGGGAGGAGATCCCTCAGGAGACCATCCGCCACCTCATCAGGAGTATGCCCAGGCATTGTAGGGAGGTCATACAGGCACGTGGAGGCCACACACACTACTGAGCCTCATTTTGACTTGTTTTAAGGACATTACATCAAAGTTGGATCAGCCTGTAGTGTGTTTTTCCACTTTAATTTTGAGTGCGACTCCAAATCCAGACCTCCATGGGTTAATAATTTTGATTTCCATTGATAATTTTTGTGTGATTTTGTTGTCAGCACATTCAACTATGTAAAGAACAAAGTATTTAATAAGAATATTTCATTCATTCAGATCTAGGATGTGTTATTTTAGTGTTCCCTTTATTTTTTTGAGCAGTGTATAATTGATTCAGTATTATTTCATGTGCAGTAAATCAGGATTTTGGTACTTACCGATAAATCCCTTTCTCCGATTCCACAGGGGACACTGGAGCGCAGTTACAATTGGACATACGCCTCCCCTGCTCCCCGCTAGCCTCACCGCTGTTGGTCTGACCGATGGAGTGGCCCCGACACGCGCCGCACGCAGCGGTGTCCGGCCACTATACTTACCGCTGCCGTGCTGCCAGTATCTTCTGCCGACGGAGCGGCCCCCCGACACACGCCGCACGCAGCGGTGTCCGGCCAGCTCTGGAGAACTCAGTGTCTCCTTCAGCCGGGGACCATCCTGAGCCGCCCGCAGCTGCGATGGGACCCCGCCGGCAGCCTCCCATGGTGCAGACTGGCAGAGGTAAGTATAGTGGCTGGACACCGCTGCGTGCGGCGCGTGTCGGGGCCACTCCATCGGTCAGACCAGCAGCGGTGAGGCTAGCGGGGAGCAGGGGAGCCGTATGTCCGATTGTAACTGCGCTCCGGTGTCCCCTAGTGGATGAAGGAGAAATATGGTCTATAGATCATTCCTGAATTTCCACTGTTAACGGCAGATGCAATGATACAAAGAGAGTTGATTTAATGCGTACAGGGTCACCCACGCCAAGCGGTGGCAGATCTTACGCGGGCTACGTCAGAGACATCATAGAGTCACAACGGTGTCATCACAGCCTAAACTCTGCAAAAGGAGACCGGTACACTATAAAGCCAACATTCATATCGTGTAGGTTGTAAGGTGTTAATGAACCTAGAATCTGGCGGAGAAAGGCTGTCATGGCTTAGTCTCTGGTCTTACCGTTTTGGGTTTTGTTCGTTTCCTCTGTCATGCCCGTGCTTTATCATTTTATATCTCCCGTGTCTGACTGCGGGCCGAGATATCAACATGCCGCTCAGCGCAACTCTTTGGGGGTAGGAGAAAAATCCAGTGTTATAAATAAACCCTTACACCAAAAAAAGAAATAAAAATAAAATAATCTCTCAATGAATGGCATGCAGTTTTCCTCACTCACTCTGCCAGCAACACTCTCGCACACTCTGGCCCATCTACTTCATTACCCCAAGAGCGCCTTACGGCGAGGTCACCAGCCAGTTATGGCAAATGGGTCTATTCTTGGTTTTGTACCAAATCGGACCAATTATGTATTTTGTATTAATACCTGAACGACCAGTAACACTCATTCTTCACAAAGTCAAAGCCTGATAGGACGGGCTGGGAAAAGGAATGAGGGGCACTTTAAAAACCCTGATAAGCAAAATGTCAAACCAGAAATTGCTACTGGTATGTGGGCACATACGAATGTGGGCCAATCCGAATGCTCTGATCATAACGCGTCTTTCCTTTTTTTTGTGTGCAATTAAAACACTACTAATTATTGTTATTTTTTTAATTCTTAACCACTTAACTTTTTCCCTACAAAACTGCTCAGAAATTGTATTTTAAATTTCTTAAGTTTAAAAAGTATTTTTAATAACATATTAAAATATTTAATTTAAAAAAATGTGTGTCTAGGGGGTATACTGTACTCCTCATCCCCTCCACCTTCCCAGTGTCCACAGGCCCCCATTATAAAACAAATCCCCCCCCCCCCCCCACCTCCATTGGCAATAGACCCCTCAGTGGTAATAATAGCACCTCCCACACCCCCATAGTAGCAAAACGATTCCATGTTTTTTTAAACCACCCCGTCCCCTGTAATAATCCCGTTGTGCACAACCCAACTGTGACCCATGTTTTATTTTTTGTAAATTACCCCCCCTTTCAATGGGCAAATACACCCCCCCCCCCCATACAGATCGCAGCAGAGTGCATACCAATTTGGCTGATCAGCTGCAGCAGGGGGGGACTGATCATCGGTATCCGTTCACATGGTCGACCATGTTATGGTCGACAGTCATTAGGTCGACCACTACTGGTCGACATTGACATGGTCGACATGGACACATGGTCGACACATGAAAATGGTCGACACATGAAAAGGTCGACATGAGTTTTTTTACTTTTTTTTCTTTTGGGGAACTTTTCCATACTTTATGATCCACATGGACTACGATTGAAACGGTAAAGTGTGCCGAGCGAAGCGGTAGCGAAGCGAAGGCACCATGCCCAAAGCATGGCGAGCGAAGCGAGCCATGCGAGGGGACGCGGTGCACTAATTGGGGTTCCCAGTCACTTTACGCAAAAAACGACACCAAAAAAAGTAAAAAAAAACCTCATGTCGACCTTTTCATGTGTCGACCTTTCACGTGTCAACCATTTTCATGTGTCGACCATGTGTCCATGTCGACCATGTCAATGTCGACCAATAGTGGTCGACCTAATGACGGTCGACCATAACATGGTCGACCATTCATACCGGAACCCTGATCATCAATCCCCCCTACTGCAGCTGATCAGCCAAATTGTGCTGGGAGAGGAACCAAGTTCCCCGCCCTGCACTTTGACCCCTGTCACATGTGCCCCACAATGCCGGTCACATGGCATTTTGGGGGAGCAATTCCGGCAGTGATGTTGGCGGTCAGGGAGCGTCGTGTCACTGCAGTGCATTCGGGGAGCCAGAATAGATGCGTACTTCACTTGTGTAGAATGTATCTCCTAGTCTACATGACGGGGGACACAGCGGGGCGGTGATGCCACCTGGCCAGGTAATGTACTCCTGGCTCTGGTCCGCATCACCTGCGACTATGCCAGGCATGTGGTTAAGTGACATTCACAATGCTACCCGAAACTCCTGGCCAATTTGAGGCTGCACACCTAGAGAATGGGTGATAGACTTGCAGCAGGAGGAAGAGACTGAATAGTAACACGGTAGGCAGAGTTGCATTAAGGGAAAATGATATCTAACCTACAAAGAATGCATTGTTAGTATGTATTAAAGGATCAGCAGGTCTTAAGCAATGACAGAAGTAAACATAGTGGAAATCAGACCTTGCTTAAGCAATATGGATGTCCTGCAACGCTGGTAGGCATACACAGAGTCACCGCAGTATTGTCCGCACACAGAGACACAGTAGTACTGTCCGCACACAGCGTCACCGCAGTACTGTCCGCACACAGAGACACAGTAGTACTGTCCGCACACAGAGACACAGTAGTACTGTCCGCACACAGAGACACAGTAGTACTGTCCGCACACAGCGTCACCGCAGTACTGTCCGCACACAGAGACACAGTAGTACTGTCCGCACACAGAGACACAGTAGTACTGTCCGCACACAGAGACACAGTAGTACTGTCCGCACAGAGACACAGTAGTACTGTCCGCACACAGAGACACAGTAGTACTGTCCGCACACAGAGACACAGTAGTACTGTCCGCACACAGAGTCACAGTAGTACTGTCCGCACACAGCGTCACCACAGTACTGTCCGCACACAGCGTCACCACAGTACTGTCCGCACACAGAGTCACAGTAGTACTGTCCGCACACAGAGACACAGTAGTACTGTCCGCACACAGAGACACAGTAGTACCGTCCGCACACAGAGACACAGTAGTACCGTCCGCACACAGAGTCACAGTAGTACTGTCCGCACACAGAGACACAGTAGTACTGTCCGCACACAGAGACACAGTAGTACTGTCCGCACACAGAGACACAGTAGTACTGTCCGCACACAGCGTCACCGCAGTACTGTCCGCACACAGCGTCACCGCAGTACTGTCCGCACACAGTCACAGTAGTACTGTCCGCACACAGAGACACAGTAGTACTGTCCGCACACAGAGACACAGTAGTACTGTCCGCACACAGCGTCACCGCAGTACTGTCCGCACACAGAGACACAGTAGTACTGTCCGCACACAGCGTCACCGCAGTACTGTCCGCACACAGAGACACAGTAGTACTGTCCGCACACAGAGACACAGTAGTACTGTCCGCACACAGCGTCACCGCAGTACTGTCCGCACACAGCGTCACCGCAGTACTGTCCGCACACAGCGTCACCGCAGTACTGTCCGCACACAGCGTCACCGCAGTACTGTCCGCACACAGCGTCACCGCAGTACTGTCCGCACACAGAGTCACAGTAGTACTGTCCGCACACAGAGACACAGTAGTACTGTCCGCACACAGAGACACAGTAGTACTGTCCGCACACAGAGACACAGTAGTACTGTCCGCACACAGAGACACAGTAGTACTGTCCGCACACAGCGTCACCGCAGTACTGTCCGCACACAGAGACACAGTAGTACTGTCCGCACACAGAGACACAGTAGTACTGTCCGCACACAGAGACACTGCAGTACTGTCCGCACACAGAGACACAGTAGTACTGTCCGCACACAGAGACACAGTAGTACTGTCCGCACACAGAGACACAGTAGTACTGTCCGCACACAGAGACACAGTAGTACTGTCCGCACACAGCGTCACCGCAGTACTGTCCGCACACAGCGTCACCGCAGTACTGTCCGCACACAGAGTCACAGTAGTACTGTCCGCACACAGACACAGTAGTACTGTCCGCACACAGCGTCACCGCAGCACTGTCCGCACACAGCGTCACCGCAGCACTGTCCGCACACAGCGTCACCGCAGTACTGTCCGCACACAGAGACACAGTAGTACCGCACGCACACAGAGACACAGTAGTACTGTCCGCACAGAGAGACACAGTAGTACCGCACGCACACAGAGACACAGTAGTATTGTCCGCACACAGAGTCACCGCAGTACTGTCCGCACACAGAGACACAGTAGTACTGTCCGCACAGAGTCACCGCAGTACTGTCCGCACACAGAGACACAGTAGTACTGTCCGCACACAGAGTCACAGTAGTATTGTCCGCACACAGAGACACAGTAGTATTGTCCGCACACAGAGTCACAGTATTGTCCGCACACCGAGTCACAGTATTGTCCACACACACAGCCATCATCTCACCTCACTGCAATGTCATCGTCCTCGCCTCCCCACCCCCAGTAGTTATTCGGGAAGCCGTTCATCTTCATGTACTGCTCTGGGGTGAGGGCTGAGACTCCCCCAAAGTAGGATTTGTAAGGCAGCCTGTAACAGGGAACACATGCAAGATTCAGGCATTAAGTCTGCTTCAGCTTTATAAGACCGCTCCCCCCAGCCGGATACTATCATTCCAGATAAGGCAACCTGTGGCTGGCCGGCTGTTGTGCCTTCAGGCGTGCTGAGACCTGTAGTTCCACAGCGGCTGGAAAACCACAGGTTGCTTATTTCGGAATTAACAGACACCACTGCCTACATAAATGAAACCAGCATTTGATGTCAGCCACATACACAGCAACACCTATCTCGGTGGAGAGTTCCAGAAACACTACGCAGTTAAAGCACCTACGTCCGACTTTTTTATCTGCTCACGCACCAGGGAAAACGGACTGAGCTGCGGGTGTTCAGAATTGCCATTTTTCCCAGCCGTTTTTAAAATGTCCGTTATTAAAAGTAAAAATATGCTGGGTCATAACATTGCCATCCTCAAATCGCAGCAAACTGCTCCGTTTGGCGAGCCGTGGACTTCCTTACGAATTAGGAAACGGTACACAAGAAGGGGATTCGCTGCCTGTGGCGGAGCGGCTAAGTGGAGCCAGGCGTCTTGCGTCATATGGCGCAAAAAGGATCAACTTAAATGATTAGCCTTTTTAGCGTGGGGGACGGACGGTAACTGTGCAGAAAAATTCGCAACACAATCGTGTAGAAAGCTCTCGGATACCGAAGAGCAGAACACGTTCACGCTATTACTGTCGCTGAATTGGAAGAGGTCACAGCGCTCCACTGTACTATCTGTGAGATTTGCTAGTTGCCCTGGAAAATGGATTCGGTGAATGGCTAACTTGTAATCTATAGCTTATCACGCTGTCCCTGTCCTGTCAAACTGGTTCCACCAACCTTAACACGGGTGTGGTTCATCAAATCGACAGTATCTAGGTCGACAATGTTTAGGTCGACCACTATAGGTCGACAGTCACTAGGTCGACATGGATGGAAGGTCCACAGGGTTTCTAGGTCGACATGTGCTAGGTCGACATGGATGGAAGGTCGACAGGGTTTTTAGGTCGACATGTGCTAGGTCGACAGGTCTAAAGGTCGACATGAGGATTTTTTTTGTGTGTCGTTTTCTTCGTAGAGTGACCGGGATCCCAAATTAGTGCACCGCGTCCGCTCGCCATGCTTCGGGCATGGTGCCTTCGCTCCGCTACCGCTTCGCTTGGCACAGATTACCGTTCCAATCGTAGTCCACGTGGATCGTTAAGTATGAAAAAATTCAAATAAAGAAAAAAAATTAATTGAAAAACTCATGTCGACCTTTAGACCTGTCGACCTAGCACATGTCGACCTAGAAACCCTGTCGACCTTCCATCCATGTCGACCTATAGTGGTCGACCTAAACCTTGTCGACCTAGATACTGTCGATCTTCAGACCGGATCCCCCTTAACACACCCGCTGTACATCATCGCAGCAGACTACACGTCTGCTGACGAGTTAAAAGATAGCAATTAGGACAATTATAATGCAATCGCCGAGCACATTACAAATTCAATACTCACATGACAGGGAAAGCCTGCAATACATCATTATCAGGGAGTAAACGCTTCTACAACCATTGCTATTATCTTGATGTCACGGCAATTTGTAAAGCATCTAAAGGAAGTTGTAACATGTCTAATCGGTCAAGAAGTTTAAGCCGGTATCTTAGTGGCGTAACAAATAACAGATTACATAACTGCACACCTCTGTTTCTCCTACAACATACAATCAAATACAGCTTCTCCTACTGACACTCTGGGGTCGATTCAATTCAGCAACAGTTGAATAGTGCTGGGAATTAGCTCCCGACGCTATTCAAATCAGCTAAAGTTAAGTCGGAGAATGCCCGTTTTCGCGGACTTAACAGGTTGTTTTGTCGGGAGAACGGGCATTTTCCGACTTAACTACCTGCGGCAAGGCTGATTCCCGGCAATCAGCCTCGCGCCGGCCGGGCGGCTGCTTTTTTGACGGTTTTCTTCTCTCACCCCCCGGGGGTGAGAGAAGAATTACAAACAATTGCAGGTAACTAGTAGCTGAATTGAATAGCGCCGGGAGCTAATTCCCGGCGCTATTCAATTGTTGCTGAATTGAATCGCCCCAATGAGTTCATTTTCCTTTTTTAATAATTTTTCCTATACAAGCCAAGCTCCAGAGCCGCAGTGGTTCCAACATGCGGTGGTGGCAGCGACTAGCGTCCTAGAACCGGGGACACCTTGCTGGAACACAGAGTCGGTCCGGTGACTGAGCTGCACCAGGACTGGCCCGTAACGGAAGATTACTTACACTAAGCGAAACCCTACACATCTGTAAAGCAGGTAAGTCGCTTACAAAATGACCAATGGGAGGAGGAGACAAAACTACTCACTTGTATCCAAACTTATCCATGGCGATGGATGCATGCTTGGGGAACTTGTCACAGGTGTATAAGTTGCGATCGTCCTCCGGGATGAGGTCCACATCGTGATAGAATAGGCAGTTCCAATCCTCATCCTTCATGGCTTCTTTGAAGCCTACGTTCAGCAATTTAGCTCGATTGAAAGTGGCATTCCCTGCCTGGAGAAAACCAAGACATAAGTCACGTGGGATCAACAAAGATATAGATTTAGTATTTCTTATTCTTAGTACTGATGATCTAGGATCCTTATACAGTATCAACACAGCAGTCTACCACAGCAATCTTACGGTTTTACCAAAGTGCTACAAAAACCAAGAAGCCTCCTAGTTAAACGAATTAAAAGAAGCACCAGACACTAGAGGTCACATGACCCTTTCCAGGCACCGGGAACCCGACATGACTATCTCTCCGAGTGTGGAATACTTGTTTGCCTTTACACCGATCCCTCACACCTCTTTGTGCCTCAGTGACGTCACTAGATACCGGTGAAATTACTGGCACGCACCAGACATAACTACGGACTTACCCAATATCCAATTGGGTCCAGTATGAAGCACATTTGCCAATAGGTTAAGTTTAGCAAGGGTATGTAGAGAGTGTGTCGGTGGAATTGTGGGGCTTTCGGACTGACTTCCTGCACCAAGGACAAGGTTGGTGCCATAGCACACTGAAAACGACAGCAGCTTTGTGGTCAAATCCACTTACCTGCCATTTACTCGCTATATAACGCACTTATGGTAATGCTGGATTTGCATATTTTTGTTCGCATCCCCAAAGAGGGCTGTATACAATAATACACAAACCTGGGGTTAGATAGGGCTGCAGGTTCTCATGCCGTTGCCGGCGATTGTACGCCGTTTCGGGACGAGTTAACTGGAATGACCCCCAAGAGTATGCAAATGTTCTAAATATCTGTATACAGCTCTGACTTGCGCTCAACTCTGAAACGGCCCCCGTAATGTGGGAAAGCAGCCATAAAGCAAAATCTCTAGGAAATGCAGCGGCCGGACCCTGCACAAACCGCTGTTACGTGGCCAGCAATACAATGCAGAGGTAACGTGGCTGAACGTGGGCACGCTGCTGTAAGGCAGGGAATAGTCAGACAGAAAAAGGATGTAAGGGGAAATATGTGCAGCAGACGTGCATGATAATATATCCGCTTTATATGGAATTGGGCGCACGCCAAAACAAACCACATGCTTATCACCAGGCTACTCCAGCCACAGCACGCCCTGTCACTTCGCATGTGATTTAAGATGGTCACAAAATATCAGGGAAGGGATCTATTTTTACCAATTCCCTTTAACCATTTAAATATCCAGAAGATCTAAAATGCAAGTGATTCCAACATGAACAGGAGTCTAGTAATAGTGGTTTATAATAATTTGTACACATAACATGGGCAAAAGAATGCAGACACCCGAACATCACACACATTCTAAACCCAATGGAAGGTACAGCTGACTGGGGCAGCTCTGCCAGGGAAGACATCTGACAAACTGCTGTGTTGGGGGCTAGGCTGCAAGTCACGGAGCCCTTCAGTAAGACCCATTCTACCGCTAATGTTAAACCACGGAGACTGCATGGCGGTGTGCTTGGCGTTATGCACCTGATCGCAGTGGGTATGGCTTAAATCACCAAATGTACTAGTATTGGGGATGTGTGTACATATGCACATACAAAAGCACACACTCCAGTCTACAGACACGCAGAACTCTAGTTTTTTTTCTTGCAAAGATCCAGTGAGTAAAGAAGTCTATTATATGTCGCGTTATTATCACAAATAATCCCCTGGGTAACACAGCAGGTGTAACGCCTTTAAATATAAGACTGTGCCCTGCATTCCCTGTTATATTCCTATGTTTTACAGTTACTGTTTGTGTCGACTAGACGTGTCCCTCGACAAGGGCCCGCCGCTCAGCAGTCTCCCCGACAAAGAGCCCGCCGCGCAGCAGTCTCCCCGACAAAGAGCCCGCCGCTCAGCAGTCTCCCCGACAAAGAGCCCGCCGCGCAGCAGTCTCCCCGACAAAGGGCCCGCCGCACAGCAGTCTCCGGTTAAAACATGGGATCTGCTCGCTTAATTGTGCAACCTCAGCCCTCTGCTATAGCCAGTGGCAGGCATTTGGTCACTCTGGCCAACCACTGTACCATCTGTGGGCCACTAGGTGGCCGTATATCACTGCTGAGCCATGCACTCACACGTCTAGCGGTGGGCAGTTCTAATCCCAAAGGCCTCTGCAGTGCCGTCTGCTTACCTGATGGATGATGTAAATCCCGTAGTCCAGCTGCTGCCTCTGCAGGAACGGATGCAAATAATACAACAGATACTTGAGGTGCTGCTCCCTGTTGCGATGAGGGATTATGACGGCAGTTTTATGGGTGGACTCGCAGTCAGGCGGCTTGTAGCGGCCTCCTTTGGTCACATAAGGGTTCTTGCGCACCACATCTTCCAGTGTCAGGGTCTCTGGCAGCTGTACCCGGATGGGTCCTCCTGCAGTCAGGAAGGGAAAGCTATGTCAGTATCGAATAAAACGGGCTTGAAAAGCAGCCAAATCACAGGACTTATGTGACATGCTTATAGAGGTCACGCAATAGTTACAAATGCTGTAAACGCTCCCATAGCCCAGCAGGAACATGTCATACTGTAGAACCATCAGCTTCTCATCCTCCACCAGTGGCAGCACCCAAACCACCGTGCCAAGTGCACAATGCCGCCCCTCCTCACCCCTGCTTATCACAGATGGCCCAAACGACTCGACCAACGGAGATAAACAGCGGTGACCCTCCGACTAGCGGT
This sequence comes from Pseudophryne corroboree, assembly GCF_028390025.1. Classification (NCBI taxonomy): domain Eukaryota; kingdom Metazoa; phylum Chordata; class Amphibia; order Anura; family Myobatrachidae; genus Pseudophryne; species Pseudophryne corroboree. The sequence goes on along the minus strand of NC_086453.1, from coordinate 30,980,944 downwards.
GACCCTGGGGCGACCCAGAATACCGGCACCCCTGCTTTCTACAGTTTCTTTTTTCTTGTTTCTCCCCTTTGCAGTATTAAGTGTCCCGGTCCCGCCAAAGAAGAATAAAATAAAAACAACAGGCGTCCAAAGCTATGACCTCCGTCCGCGTACAGCAACTAAAAGAAATGGACACAGCAATGGCGGCCCGGGAGGCGGATTTTTTGCGGCGTAGCATAAAATGCACCAGTCCTTCATGACCCAGCTTCTGATGATGCAGGAGCGTCTGTCATGGGAATCTCAGGAGCGACCATTCACTTTCCCCGAGTGCTTGCTCCCTCGCACTCAAGTGCACCCTGCACAGCCACCACACCCAGCAGGGCCCACCTCGCCCTAGATCACCCTTGTAACACCTACGACAGAGGGCCTTACTATTACCCTAGTGCACCTCCAGCCAGCCCACAAAGCACGGATTACACAGTGTGTAGAAATTTGCCTTTTCTTAATGGGCAATGTGTTGATTGCTTGGTATTCTTACTTGTGGTAAAGCGTAATAGGCATGGCTTTTAGTAAGCCTTTGTTATTTTATTTGTAAGCCCTTTCCTATAAATAGAACACACGTTAATGTGTGGCAAACCAAACATTTTCATATTAATATGTTTTTGTCCATAGTTTTTTTTTGTGCCTCGTCATCGTTTTGCAGGGCTGACCCGGGTTCAGTGTGAACGGGGTCTACTCGGAAATAGCCCCGCTTGGAGTTGGGTCTCACTAGGCTTCTTCCCGTGTTCAAAATACCGGGTTGGACTCGGGGTTCTGGGGTAAAAGGGGCATTAGTGCAATATCTTGCCCCAGACTCACGTAATTGCAGGTAACTTAGACCTGCTACAGTATGTTACTTTGGAGAAAAAAAATCACAGACTGAGGGGAATCCCAATGACAGAATACAGATGGTAATAAACACACGCTCGTACTGAGGCTGTAAAACAGTAGCTACCCTCTGTATGTAAACACACCCAAGGCAACCTAAGAGTTGTTAGCAAACCAATAAAGTTAGCAATTGGGCAAAACCATGCTGAACTGCAGGTGGGGCAGATGTAACATGTGCAGAGAGAGTTAGATTTGGGTGGGTTATATTGTTTCTGTGCAGGGTAAATACTGGCTGCTTTATTTTTATACTGCAATTCAGATTTCAGTTTGAACACACCCTGCCCAAACCTAACTCTCTCTGCACATATTACATCTGTCCCAGCTGCACTGCAGCACGGTTCTGCCCAATTGTTAACAACTCTGAATAACCCCCTAAATGATATATGTGATCATTGACAGCCAATGCGCTGAAAGTGGAGGATGTCGCAGGATGTTCCCCAGGAGTGCACTGTTCATCTTCCTGCCACTATATGGGCTGTTCCCTTCCTCAGTGACACTCCCGAATATTCATAGATCCCCAGAGTCCCGAACTGATGCAGACATACAAATTAAAAGACAGAAGCTATACAGCTGTAACACAGCAAATGTAGCATATGTGTTGTGTGTTCCAACATCCATGTCATGTAATCAGCGGTCACGTTCGGGCGTGGACACCTCACGTCCTACTTGCTTGCTGGCTGTCCGGAGGAAGGGTCCTACTGTTCCGCCTCGGACTACGGCCATTTATAAAGAGGACATTACCTTTATATGTACAGTAGTAGAAAATATCGGTATCACAGTTGTATAATATTAATCCTTGGCTTGCAGGATGGCTCATTAAAAGGCTATTATTTCACACACATTAAGCGTAATTACATTTTGAATCTCTTTATAACCAGTAAAGTGCTGACATTTGAGTTCTACGCTTTCATAATTATCCGATAGCATTATCTGTACACACAGAAGGTGGACGCTAAGGGCTCGTTCTGCTTGCGCTTGTAAGAATAATTTGGCTACAGTCTCTAGTCAGAGCTGCAGGACCATCAGCCGTAGTCCTGGCGCTCAGACATGCAATTATGTTATTGGGCTAACGCAGCGTATACTGTGACTGTCCGCTGCTCTGCGGACGCTGGATTTTCATCAGGAATCCTCCCTTTGCATTAAATAGACAAGGGGTCCCTGGGAAGAGTACCTCGCCATTCATATGGGGAAAAAGGTGTGGTGGGGGGGGGGGGGGGGGTCCCCAGAAATGATAATTTTTGGGCTTTTTAGAATATTCAATCACTCCCTCCTGTAGGAACCGTCCAGGGCAGCTCAGATCCATAATATATCAATCTGAGTAATGATTGGCAGACTTTCCTGATAACGCTTTCAGTAAGGGAAAACTGATGGGTTGTTACCAACCCGCAGCGTCAGGTGTGAAACAATAAAAGAGGAGGCGGCAAGCGTAACCATTTAAATGGACAATAAAAGCGGAGAGATTAATTTCCAACTGAGCGTGGAGTTTACAGGCAGACAACCAGCAGCCAAGAAGCTAGATACGCAACAATAACTGCTGTGTGTAAAGTGATAAATGATTTTATGGCCTTGGTGCACGAGTGCTGGAGTGAGATAAATACCATAGTAATGCATGTGCTTTATCAGGAGTGGAATTTATGGTAGACACACTTGTAATTAGGGTGAAGTAGCCCAGCATGCCCCCCCCAACACACCCCTAAACGATATCATCTGGCAGTGCATAGTGTGGGATGATGTACGGACATCAATCAGAAGTGTCAGAAGACAAGAGGTAACAAAATCCACCGTCAGCTTAATTCTTCCCGTGTCTTCTAACACACGCCAAGAAAATAACCCTAAACTGTAACTACAGAGAGCTCAACCCCGCTCTGGTGTGCTGCAGAAACTGGCGAGGTGGTCCGTCTTCTCCACAATAGCCGCTGAGCCTCTATCATCGCTACACACGTCACGCTGCACAGTGCATCTTATAGGGGTATATTCAATTAGAGTCGGATCCATTCCGACATGCATTTGTCAGAATGGATCCGACAAGGGCTATTCAATGAACGGCCAAATCCGACTGCTGCCGACAGCACTCAGCTGCTTTCCCGTCCTCCTCCTAGCTCATGCTGATCATCGCTGCCGGGAGAGGGGAGCCTGGCCAGAGGGACGCCCATCGGAGGTAGTGCCCTGCAGCCCGCCGCCCCGCTCCCCCGTCTCATGTCCTCAATCAGACTTTTTTTTAAAGTCGAATTGAGATTGTCGGAAAGGGGGCCAAAACCTGTCGGATTTGGCTCCGTTTCCGACAGAAGCACGCGGATCGGCGGCTATTCCGCCGATCCACGTGCTTTCCGACAAGTCTAATTTCCCGACTTGTCAGAAAACTGAGGGGGGAATTGAATAGATCGGAATCCCTTCCGACCCAAAAAAAAAGTCGAAACCTGCCGTCTTTCCGACAAGACGCAGGTTTCGACTCTAATTGAATATACCCCATAGATGGAAATCGGCAGTAAGGGTTTAAGCAGGTAAGTACAGCCCCAGCAATTAGCGCAGGCATTATACTACTGTTACCATAACGGGAGTGATCAGAGAGAGAACAGCAGTCAGAACACACATACATACATACATACATACATACACACACACACACACACACACACACACAGACACACACACACAGACACACACACACCGTGTGACAGCTCTAGCAGTATCATCCTGGAATTATTGCTCATCTCTCAATCACACTTCCTATCTATATCTGACTGACTCGGCACAGGATGCACAGACGCTTCACAGACAGATCTACCAACAAAGAGTTGTGTTTAGTTTTATTCGTACTTTCCATGAGCAATTCAAGCCAAATATTTATCTGGCTCAGTAAAGGGAAATAAAAAGTTGTATTGTGTCAGTTTTAGGGATGTGTCAGTGTGCAATGATTCGGTTCCTCTACAGGAGCAGAGGTGTCTCCGTCCTAGATCTTACATCACACTCAAACACATGTATACACCTCATCATACCCCTCTCTCAGTAGAAGGTGGAGCTGGTAACAATGGGGCAGATGTATTAAGCCTGGGGGAACGGCATACTCTTTGGCGGCTGTATGAACTCATTTTATAGAGGTGCAACTAACACCAGTGTCACAATGCATTATGATGCCAAGAGACTGATGTCACCAAACTGTGCTGCTGGGGGAGGGGACCCTGCTGCTCCCACTATATAACTCTCAGTCTGTGGCTTCCTGCTGCCTCCATTCCCCTCCTCACATCATGTCACTGCCCCTGTCACATGCTGCCCTGTCCTCACTGACACATCACTCATCTCCTGATATACTCTGTGCTGCAGCTGGCCCTGCTCCTCCTATAACTCTCAGTCTGTGGCTTCCTGCTGCCTCCATTCCCCTCCTCACTTCATGTCACTGCCCCTGTCACATGCAGCCCTGTCCTCACTGACACATCACTCATCTCCTGATATACTCTGTGCTGCTGGGTATTCGGATCCTTCCACTATATAACTCTCAGTCTGTGGCTTCCTGCTGTCTCCATCCCCCTCCTCACATCATGTCACTGCCCCTGTCACATGCAGCCCTGTCCTCACTGACACATCACTCATCTCCTGATATACTCTGTGCTGCTGGGGCCCCTGCTCCTTCCGCTATATAACTCTCAGTCTGTGGCTTCCTGCTGCCTCCATTCCACTCCTCACATCATGTCACATGCAGCCCTGTCCTCACTGACACATCACTCATCTCCTGATATACTCTGTGCTGCTGGGGGACCCTACTCCTCCCACTATATAACTCTCAGTCTGTGACTTCCTGCTGCCTCCATTCCCCTCCTCACATCATGTGACTGCCCCTGTCACATGCTGCCCTGTCCTCACTGGCACATCACTCATCTCCTGATATACTCTGTGCTGCTGGGGAACCTGCTTCTTCCACTATATAATTCTCAGTCTGTGGCTTCCTGCTGCCTCCATATCCTCCTCACATCATGTCACTGCCCCTGTCACATGCAGCCCTGTCCTCACTGACACATCACTCATCTCCTGATATACTCTGTGCTGCTGGGGCCCCTGCTCCTTCCGCTATATAACTCTCAGTCTGTGGCCTCCTGCTGTCTCCATTCCCCTCCTCACATCATGTCACTGCCCCTGTCACATGCAGCCCTGTCCTCACTGACACATCACTCATCTCCTGATATACTCTGTGCTGCTGGGTATTCGGATCCTTCCACTATATAACCCTCAGTCTGTGGCTTCCTGCTGTCTCCATCCCCCTCCTCACATCATGTCACTGCCCCTGTCACATGCAGCCCTGTCCTCATAACAATCACATCAGGATACACAAGTTAATATTCTGCACTCTTAGAACTGGCTCCACAAGGAGGAGCCCCCTGAACAGGAATAAAAATGGAGCCAGGACTGAGTAGATCTTTGGACAATTATAACTCAGCAATTTCCAGGCCTCGAACAAACGACCATGGAAACCGGACAATCAGCACGTCTCACGCCATCAGCAAAGCCGCATGAACGCCAAACAACGTAAGTGATTGGACAGGTAGCAAAACGCTCTCAGACGTGTATTCGCTGTGTGTCCATCTCCACGTAGCCTCCAGCAACATATATTCCTGCACTGGAAAACACAATGGGACACCTGCACCAGCCCTGTGTATATTACACACTGCCCCATGCTGCATTGCAGCTCTCAGGTGCATTACCTGGAACACCTGTGTGTCGGAGACCAAACATCCACACACACTGGAGATGGCCGGACGGCTTGACCCCAGTTAGCACTGCAAGTCACAGCATGCCAGTCGCAATAGCCCAAGAAACTGAAACACATGTAATTTGTCCTTACATATAATTTGTGTGTAACAATGGGTGTGGTTCATCTATTATAAATGACCTGTATTAACCCTGATGCTTTCCTAACACTGTCACACAGTCTGTATTTCACTCATGAACCCACTGTACTCAGAAGTAGACGGGGAGAGTGGATGTCATCCCCAGAGACTAGTGGTCTCCCTAGATGGGGGAGGGGGGCGTTCGCATGATGTGACGAGGAGGAGAATCTCTCAGCTGGAAGATTTATAGCGTTACGTTCCATGCTACGGAGGAAACACAAACTCAGTGCAGGAAATGGACGTTCTCGATGCTTCCGGAGCATGCCCCACTCTGTACAGAGCAGGGGAACCAATCACCGGATACTGGTGTGTGGGTATAGGAGAGGGCGAGATTACTGGCTGACGTCAAACACCTACAATACATGGTACCTCTGCCATACACTAACTGCATACGTCAAGCCGCAGGATAATAAACCCTGAAGGGACAAAATGTGAACACACAGTAAGGTGCAGAAAGCTTGGTTAGGTGGTTAGGCAACCCGACAGCAGAACTCAATTACTGCAGAGGAAGTAATACTAACAGAGATCCCACTACTGGGAGAATGCCGCCCGCTTCCACCCACTTCTGCATTACAGGCACCCACCCTAGCCGTCATCTCCGAGATATCCAATGAGTTGCCATAAGTCGCACCGGTAACACCGTGCATTCAGTAGTGGCTGCGGATGACACACCTAAGGTTCCGGCTCTCTTCTACACAAAGGGTGACGGGATTAGATATTGCCCCACCAAATATGGCGGATACCTGGGCACCAGTTATTGGAACCTAAGGAGATAAAGTTGGGGGTCACGCTTATGAAGCAATGGGATCCGGTCTTTAGGTCAACAGCGCTTAGGTCGACCACTACAGGTCGACATGGCAAAGGTCAACACATGAAAAGGTCGACATGAGTTTCACTTTTTTATTTTTTATTTTATTTTACTTTTTCATACTTTCCGATCCATGTGGACTATGATTGGAAATAGTAACCTGTGCCAGGCACGGCGAATGAAGTGAGCCATGCGAGGCGATACGGTGCACTATTTGGGGTTCCCGGTGACTTTACGAAGAAAACGACACCAAAAAAACAAACCTCATGTTGACCCTTTTCCATGTCGACTCAATGACCGTGTCGACCAATTTCAGGGGTCAACCTAGTCACTGTCGACCAATAGTGGTCGGCCTAATGACTTGCAGACCCTATGATCCACACCCGAAGCGACACGGGTGCCCATGACTGAAATAGGGAATTGTGAAACCTGTCGGTGAATGTAATGATCCCGCTTAGTCTGAAGTGCGGTGAAAGTCACAGAGGTCTACACGTCACTGACATCACAACGGATTCATTTTTAACTTTCCAGCCGGGGACTAAGGTTTCCCTGTTGATGCAGGGCGTGGAAACACTGCAGCCTGGTTTGCAGCAGGAAGACGTAAGCGTGCGAGCTGAATAATACAATCCTAGCCCGCATCTGAGCGGTGCCTGGTGAATCATGTACATTACGCTCTTTTTTTTCCATGACAGCTGGGGACAGGATTTTATGGCAGTCTGTGGCAGCGTTTCATTGTATCTCTGCTACTGGAGCACATCAGCTGCTACTAGTATCTGAATATATAGACCGATACCAGCTCCAGAACCCCCAGGATACAGCTCCGGAGGCTCCAGGTAGTAGCAGGCTGGTCCTAGGCTTTGTACACAGTTCTGCTAGGGCGTGGCTAAGGTATCCGGTCACTAGGCCGACCACTATTGGTCGACATGGTTTCTAGGTCGACATGAGTTTTTCACTTTTTTTTCTTCTAATTTTATGAACTTTTTCACGCTTTGCGATCCACGTGGACTACAATTGGAAACGGTAACCTGTGCCGAGCGCAGCGGTAGCGGAACGAAGCGAGCCAAACGCGGTGACGTCACATGCCGCTTGCAGTGTTGGGTTGGCGGCTCCCCTGAATATTTGAACTCTGTGTAAAGCCTGGGATCATCCTGCTACTATAGGGAGGCACCACAGCTGTATCCTGGGGGGGTTCTGGAGCTGGATCTATGCCTGATTTTTTTTAAATGCATGTGATAAAGCGTCATGATTTTATACTCACCTGTGCATCCTCCATTTCTTCTTTTATGATGTTTTGTCATTTGATGTTCTCTGCCCACGGTGAGGAGGGGGGGGGCTGCACACTCACACTTCACACTGGAGCGGATTACTGTCTGGAGCATTTAAAGATTGGGCGCATTTCTGGCTGTTTCAAATAAGTTGTGTGTGTGTATCTATCTATATAGTGCATCCGGAAAGTATTCACAGCGCTTCACTTTTTCCACATTTTGTTATGTTACAGCATTGTTCCAAAATAGAATAAATTCATTTTTCCCCTTAAAATTCTACACACAATACCCCATAATGATAACGAGCAAAAAGGTTGATTTTTTTTTTAGATTTTTGCATATTTATTACAAATAAACTAAGAAATCACATGTACATAAGTATTCACAGCCTTTGCTCAATACTTTGTTGATGCACCTTTAGCAGCAATTACAGCCTCAAGTCTTTGTGAATATGATGCCACAAGCTTAGCACACCTATCTTTGGGCAGTTTTGCCCATTCCTCTTTGCAGCACCTCTCAAGCTCCATCAGGTTGGATGGGAAGCGTCGGTGTACAGCTATTTTCAGATCTCTCCAGAGATGTTCAATCGGATTCAAGTCTGGGCTCTGGCCGGTCCACTCAAGGACATTCAGAGTTGTATGGAAGCCACTCCTTGATATCTTGGCTGTGTGCTTAGGGCCGTTGTCCTGCTGAAAGATGAACCATTGCCCCAGTCTGAGGTCAAGAGAACTCTGGCTTCTGCCATCGCCGTCCTGCTTCTTGTGCCGCCCTGTCGGTTTACATGGGCGACTGCCGTGATGTTGTCTGACTGGATCAGAACCGGCTGGTTTTGAAGCAGGGGTTTTGCCAGACTTAGGGCATTGTAAATGGCCCTCAGTTCCAGAACATTTATGTGTAGGGAAGTCTCCTGACTTGACCAAAGTCCTTGGAAGTTTCTTCCCTGTGTGACTGCCCCCCAGCCTCAAAGGCTGGCATCCGTGGTCACCAGGACCCAGTCCTGTATGCCGAATCTGCGGCCCTCTTGAAGATGAGCACTTTGCAGCCACCACAGCAGAGATACCCTGGTCCTTGGAGACAGGGTTATCAACCGATGCATCTGAAGATGCGATCCGGACCACTTGTCCAACAGGTCCCACTGAAAAGTTCTGGCATGGAACCTGCCGAATGGAATTGCTTCGTAGGAAGCTACCATCTTTCCCAGGACTCGCGTGCAGTGATGCACCGACACCTGTTTTGGTTTCAGGAGGCCTCTGACTAGAGATGACAGCTCCTTGGCTTTCTCCTCTGGGAGAAACACTTTTTTCTGGACTGTGTCCAGAATCATCCCCAGGAACAGTAGACGTGTCGCAGGAACCAGCTGTGACTTTGGAATATTTAGAATCCAACCGTGCTGGTGTAGCACCTCCTGAGATAGTGCTACGCCGACCAACAACTGCTCCCTGGACCTCGCCTTTATCAGGAGATCGTCCAAGTATGGGATAATAAAAACTCCCTTTTTTCGAAGGAGTATCATCATTTCGGCCAATACCTTGGTAAATACCCTCGGTGCCGTGGACAGGCCGAACGGCAACGTCTGGAATTGGTAATGACAATCCTGTACCACAAATCTGAGGTACTCCTGGTGAGGATGGTAAATGGGGACATGCAGGTAAGCATCCTTGATGTCCAGTGATACCATGTAATCCCCCTCTTCCAGGCTTGCAATAACCGCCCTGAGCGATTCCATCTTGAACTTGAATTTTTTTATATATGTGTTCAAGGATTTCAAATTTAAAATGGGTCTCACCGAACCGTCCGGTTTCGGTACCACAAACATTGTGGAATAGTAAGCCCGTCCTTGTTGAAGTAGGGGCACCTTGACTATCACCTGCTGGGAATACAGCTTGTGAATTGCCTCTATCACAGCCTCCCCGCCTGAGGGAGTTGTTGGCAAGGCAGATTTGAGGAAACGGCGGGGGGGGGAAATGTCTTGAATTCCAGCCTGTACCCCTGAGATACCACTTGAAGGATCCAGGGATCTACTTGTGAGCGAGCCCACTGATTGCTGAAGTTTTTGAGACGGGCCCCCACCGTACCTGGCTCCGCCTGTTGAGCCCCAGCGTCATGCGGCGGACTTAGAAGAAGAAGCGGGGGAGGACTTTTGTTCCTGGGAACTGGCTGTGTGCTGCAGCTTTTTCCCCCTACCTCTGCCTCTGGGCAGAAAGGACGCGCCTCTACCCCGCCTGCTCTTTTTGGGACGAAAGGACTGTACCTGATAATACGGTGCTTTCTTTGGTTGTGAGGGGACATGTGGTAAAAATGCTGACTTCCCAGCCGCTGCTGTGGACACTAGGTCTGAAAGACCATCCCCGAACAACTCCTCACCCTTATAAGGCAAAACTTCCATGTGCCTTTTAGAATCTGCATCACCTGTCCACTGCCGAGTCCATAACCCTCTCCTGGCAGAAATGGACAGTGCACTTATTTTAGATGCCAGCCGGCAAATATCCCTCTGTGCATCTCTCATGTATAAGACAGCGTCTTTAATATGCTCTATGTTTAGCAATATAGTGTCCCTGTCTAGGGTGTCAATGTTTTCTGACAGGGAATCTGACCACGCAGCTGCAGCACTGCACATCCATGCTGAAGCAATAGCTGGTCTCAGTATAATACCAGTGTGTGTATATATAGCCTTCAGGAGAGCCTCCTGCTTTCTATCAGCAGGTTCCTTTAGGGCGGCCGTATCCGGAGACGGTAGTGCCACCTTTTTTGATAAGTGTGCAAGCGCTTTATCCACCCTAGGGGGTGTTTCCCAACGTGACCTATCCTCTGGCGGGAAAGGGTACGCCATTAGTAACTTTTTAGAAATTACCAATTTTTATCTGGGCAAGCCCACGCTACTTCACACACTTCATTTAATTCTTCAGAAGGGGGAAAAACTACTGGTAGTTTTTTCTCTCCAAACATAATACCCTTTTTTGTGGTACCTGGGGTCACATCAGAAATGTGTAAAACATTTTTAATTGCCTCAATCATGTAACGAGTGGCCCTATTGGACATTACATTAGTCTCTTCGTTGTCGACACTGGTATCAGTATCCGTGTCGACATCTGTGTCTGCCATCTGAGGTAGCGGGCGTTTTAGAGCCCCTGATGGCCTTTGAGACGTCTGGGCAGGCACGAGCTGAGAAGCCGGCTGTCCCGCATTTGGCATGTCATCAAATTTTTTATGTAAGGAGTCGACACTTTCACGTAATTCCTTCCACAAGTCCATCCACTCAGGTGTCTGCCCCGCAGGGGGTGACAACACATTTATAGGCATCTGCTCCTCGCCATAAGCCTCCTCATCAAACATGTCGACACAGCCGTACCGACACACCGCACACACACAGGGAATGCTCTGACAGGAGACAGGACCCCACAAAGCCCTTTGGGGAGACAGAGAGAGTATGCCAGCATACACCAGAGCGCTATATAATACAGGGATTAACTAAATTACATCCCCTTATAGCTGCTATATATGTATATTGCGCCTAAATTTAGTGCCCCCCCCTCTCTTTTTTACCCTTCTGTAGTGTAGACTGCAGGGGAGAGCCAGGGAGCTTCCTTCCAGCGGAGCTGTGAGGGAGAAATGGCGCCAGTGTGCTGAGGGAGATAGCTCCGCCCCTTTTTCGCTGACTTCTCCCGCTTTTTTCAGGAATTCTGGCAGGGGTAATTTATCACATATATAGCCCCTGGGGCTATATATTGTGATGATTTTGCCATGCAAGGTGTTTATATTGCTGCTCAGGGCGCCCCCCCCCCAGCGCCCTGCACCCATCAGTGACCGCAGTGTGAGGTGTGCATGAGGAGCAATGGCGCACAGCTGCAGTGCTGTGCGCTACCTTGTTGAAGACAGGAGTCTTCTGCCGCCGATTTTCCAGATCACTTCTTGCTTCTGGCTCTGTAAGGGGGACGGCGGCGCGGCTCCGGGACCGAACATCAAGGCCGGTTCCATGCGGTCGATCCCTCTGGAGCTAATGGTGTCCAGTAGCCTAAGAAGCCCAAGCTACCACCAGTTAGGTAGGTTCGCATCTTCTCCCCTTAGTCCCTCGCTGCAGTGAGTCTGTTGCCAGCAGATCTCACTGTAAAATAAAAAACCTAAAATATACTTTCTCTCTAGGAGCTCAAGAGAGCCCCTAGTGTGCATCCAGCTCAGCCGGGCACAAGATTCTAACTGAGGTCTGGAGGAGGGTCATAGTGGGAGGAGCCAGTGCACACCAGGTAGTCCTAAAGCTTTCTTAGTTGTGCCCAGTCTCCTGCGGAGCCGCTATTCCCCATGGTCCTTACGGAGTCCCAGCATCCACTTAGGACGTCAGAGAAATTAATGATTATGCACTCGCTGACGCGGGAAGACGTTAGCACAGACAGGGGAGTGTGCTGCTGCTGGCTGGGAGGATGGAACAGGCGCCCCCAGTAGTTGTGACCCCTCTAGCTGTGCCCCCAGTAGCAGTGCCTGAGTAGTTGTGCCCGCTGTCGCTGTGCCCCAAGTAGTTGTGACCCGTGTAGCTTTGCCCCCAGTAGCTGTGCCCCTTGTGGCTGTGCCCCCAGTAGTTGTGACCCCTGTAATTGTGCCCCGAGTCGCAGTGCTCCCAGTCGCAGTGCCCCCTTTAGCAGTGCCCCTTGTAGCACTGCCCCTTGTAGCAGTGCCCCAGTCGCTGTGCCCCCAGTCGCTGTGCCCCTTGTGGCTGTGCCCCCAGTAGTTGTGACCCCTGTAATTGTGCCCCGAGTAGCAGTGCCCCCAGTCTCTGTGCCCCGAGAAGTTGTGACCCCTGTAGCTTTGCCCCCAGTAGCTGTGCCCCTTGTGGCTGTGCCCCCAGTAGTTGTGACCCCTGTAATTGTGCCCCCAGTCGCAGTGCCCCTTGTAGCTGTGCCCCCAGTCGCTGTGCCCCCTGTAGATGTGCCCCCTGCAGCTGTACCCCCAGTCACTGTGCCCCTTGTAGTTGTGCCCCCAGTCGCTGTGCCCCCTGTAGTTGTGCCCCTTGTAGCTGTGCCCCTTGTAGCTGTGCCCCCAATAGCTATGCCCCCAGTCACTGTGCCCCCTGTAGTTGTGCCCCAAGTCACTGTGCCCCTTGTAGCAGTACCCCTTGTGGCGGTGCCCCCTGTGGCTGTGCCCCAAAGCCCAAACACATTTAAAAAAAAAAAAAAAACACACACACACATACTTGCCGCTCCTGCAGCGCTGCCTTCGTCTCCGTCTGCCGGCTCCTCTGTACTATGGGAGAGACGTCATGACTCATGACGTCTCTCCCACTGTAGCGCCGCTCAGACACCAGGGGTCAATTATGACCTCTAGTGTCAGTCAGCGGCGCTGGCTGCAGCGGGCGCCCACACAGCCCACGGCGCCTGCTGCAGCCAGGAAGGGGGATCGCTAGTGATTGGACAGCGGATACAGCACTGGATCCGCTGGTCCAATCACATCTGGGGGACTGACAGGGGCGTGCATTCATCGGGGCTGAATGCACGCCCTTGTCATTGCGGCACCAGTAAAGGTGCCGCTTCCCCATGCATTTTCAATGGGCACTGCCTCCCCTGACTGCACGTCCCTGCTAGGAAGAGTCCTGGTGGTTCCAAACTTCTTCCAGTGACGGATGATGGAGGCCACTGTGCTCAATGGGATCTTCAAGGCAGCAGAAATTTTTCTGTACCCTTCCCCAGATTTGTGCCTCAAGACAATCCTATCTCGGAGGTCTACAGACAATTCCTTTGACTTCATGCTTGGTTTGTGCTCAGACATGCACTGTCAAGTGTGGGACCTTATACAGACAGGTGTGTGCCTTTCCAAATCATGTCCAATCAACTGAATTTACCACAGGTGGACTCCAATTAAGCTGTAGGAACATCTCAAGGATGATCAGTGGAAACAGGATGCACCTGAGCTCAATTTTGAGCTTCATGGCGAAAGCGGTCAATACTTATGTACATGTGATTTCTTAGTTTTTTATTTTTAATAAATTTGCAAAAATCTCAAAAAAACTTTTTTCACGTAGTCATTATGGGGTATTGTATGTAGAGTTTTGAGGAAAAAAATAAAATGTATTACATTCTGGAATAAGGCTGTAACATAACAAAATGTGGAAAAAGTGAAGCGTTGTGAATACTTTCCGGATGCACTGTACATGACTAGTGGTTTTAGCCTTAGAAAGGTAACACTTTAGTTGCTTTATCGTTTTGGGCAAATCTTTTTTTTTTTGTGTTAGTCTGTCTGCCAGCTGCGTCCTGCCAGTGGCTTCTGACTCGGGGAGCTGGACCCCTGCTAGGTATTACATAACAAAAGATGGAAAAAGTGAAGCGCTGTGAATACTTTTTGGATGCACTATATATACACACACTACTATGCTAAAGTTTTAGCTGTAAAACAATGCTGCAAAGTAAGACTTTTTTTCACAAATAGAAGTGTTAATACTTTTTTTTTATAAATTAACAAAATGCTAAGGGGTATATTCAATTAAAGTCGGATCCATTCCGACATGTATTTGTCGGAATGGATCTGACAACCCCTATTCAATCCCATCTTAATTCGACTTTTTCAAGTCGAATTGAGATGGGACGCAGAGGAGGGGGGCGAGCCGCGGGGGGACAGCCGGCGGGCATACAGGAGAGATTAGCGCTACAGTAGCACTGCAGCAGGATGTCACTCAGCCGCCCGACCTCACGGCAGCTTAAACCCGGCTCCAGCACGCTGTAGCGCTGATCTCCCTGTATGCCCGCCGGCTGTCCCCCCCCCCCGTCTCCCTGCCCCCCCCCCCCCCCCCTCCTCTTGGTCCACATCTCAGTCCGACATCTTTTTGATGTCAGACTGAGATGGTCGAAAAGGTTCGACACAAGCACATGGATTGGCAGCTATTCCGCCGATCCACGTGCTTTTCGACAAGACGTAATTCATGGACTTGTCGAAAAATTTAGAGATATATTGAATAGGTCGAATCAGGATTCGACCTTAAAAAGTCGAAAACTGCCGTCTTTTCGACAGACGGCAGTTATCGACTTCAACTGAATATACCCCTAAGTGAAAGAGAAATCTAAATCAAATCAATATTTGCTCTGACCACCCTCGGTAGGGCGGTTGTTCCAGACACCTTGGAGAACTAACCATAGATCTTCTGTGGATGTAGGCTTGCTCAAATCCTTCTGTGGGGTACCGCATCAGTCATATTCAAGGTACACCATTTACCAGGATGCCAACTGGCGAGACCCGTGGACTAAATCCACCGCACTTTGCTACACCTGTACTGCGTGACAGACAATACGGCTAATTATCCATCCATTCTAAGCCAACTACAGAATAAATGAACTCCCAGCGACAAAAATAAGAATTTACTTACCGATAATTCTATTTCTCGTAGTCCGTAGTGGATGCTGGGGACTCCGTCAGGACCATGGGGAATAGCGGCTCCGCAGGAGACAGGGCACAAAAATAAAGCTTTAGGATTAGGTGGTGTGTACTGGCTCCTCCCCCTATGACCCTCCTCCAAGCCTCAGTTAGGATACTGTGCCCGGACGAGCGTACACAATAAGGAAGGAAATTGAATCCCGGGTAAGACTCATACCAGCCACACCAATCACACCGTATAACTTGTGATCTGAACCCAGTTAACAGTATGACAAACGTAGGAGCCTCTGAACAGACGGCTCACAACAATAACAACCCGAATTTGTTTGTAACAATAACTATGTACAAGTATTGCAGACAATCCGCACTTGGGATGGGCGCCCAGCATCCACTACGGACTACGAGAAATAGAATTATCGGTAAGTAAATTCTTATTTTCTCTAACGTCCTAAGTGGATGCTGGGGACTCCGTCAGGACCATGGGGATTATACCAAAGCTCCCAAACGGGCGGGAGAGTGCGGATGACTCTGCAGCACCGAATGAGAGAACTCAAGGTCCTCCTCAGCCAGGGTATCAAATTTGTAGAATTTTGCAAACGTGTTTGCCCCTGACCAAGTAGCAGCTCGGCAGAGTTGTAATGCCGAGACCCCCCGGGCAGCCGCCCAGGATGAGCCCACTTTCCTTGTGGAATGGGCCTTGACAGATTTAGGTTATGGCAAGCCTGCCACAGAATGTGCAAGTTGAATTGTGCTACAAATCCAACGAGCAATCGTCTGCTTAGAAGCAGGAGCACCCATCTTGTTGGGTGCATACAATATAAACAGTGAGTCAGACTTTGACTCCCGCCGTTCTTGAAATATATATTTTCAATGCCCGGACCACGTCCAACAACTTGGAATCCTCCAAATCGTTAGTAGCCGCAGGCACCACAATAGGCTGGTTCAGGTGAAACGCTGACACCACCTTAGGCAGAAAATGAGGACGCGTCCGCAGTTCTGCCCTGTCCGTATGGAAAATCAGATATGGGCTCTTATATGATAAAGCCGCCAATTCTGATACTCTCCTGGCTGAAGCCAGGGCCAGTAGCATGGTTACTTTCCATGTAAGATACTTCAACTCCACCGATTTGAGCGGCTCAAACCAATGGGATTTGAGAAAATCCAAGACTACATTAAGATCCCACGGTGCCACTGGGGGCACAACCGGGGGCTGTATATGTAGTACTCCTTTTACAAAAGTCTGGACTTCAGGAACTGAAGCCAATTCTTTCTGGAAGAAAATCGACAGGGCCGAAATTTGAACCTTAATGGACCCCAATTTGAGGCCCATAGACAATCCTGTTTGCAGGAAATGTAGGAATCGACCCAGTTGAAATTCCTCCGTGGGGGCCTTCCTGGCCTCACACCACGCAACATATTTTCTCCAAATGCGGTGATAATGTTGTGCAGTCACCTCCTTCCTGGCTTTTACCAGTGTAGGAATGACCTCTTCCGGAATGCCTTTTTCCCTTAGAATTCGGCGTTCAACCGCCATGCCGTCAAACGCAGCCGCGGTAAGTCTTGGAATAGACACGGTCCCTGCTGAAGCAGGTCCCGTCTTAGAGGTAGAGGCCACGGATCCTCCGTGAGCATCTCTTGAAGTTCCGAGTACCAAGTTCTTCTTGGCCAATCCGGAGCCACTAGTATCGTTCTTACTCCCTTTTGCCGTATAATTCTCAGTACTTTTGGTATGAGAGGCAGGGGAGGGAACACATACACTGACTGGAACACCCACGGTGTTACCAGAGCGTCCACAGCTATTGCCTGAGGGTCTCTTGACCTGGCGCAATACCTGTCCAGTTTTTTGTTGAGGCGGGACGCCATCATATCCACCATTGGTTTTTCCCAACGGTTTACAATCATGTGGAAGACTTCTGGATGAAGTCCCCACTCTCCCGGGTGTAGATCGTGTCTGCTGAGGAAGTCTGCTTCCCAGTTGTCCACTCCCGGAATGAATACCGCTGACAGTGCTATCACATGATCTTCCGCCCAGCGAAGAATCCTTGCAGCTTCTGCCATTGCTGTCCTGCTTCTTGTGCCGCCCTGTCTGTTTACGTGGGCGACTGCCGTGATGTTGTCCGACTGGATCAACACCGGCTGACCCTGAAGCAGGGGTTTTGCCAGACTTAGAGCATTGTAAATCGCTCTTAGCTCCAGTATATTTATGTGAAGAGACATCTCCAGGCTTGACCATACTCCCTGGAAGTTTCTTCCCTGTGTGACCGCTCCCCAGCCTCTCAGACTGGCATCCGTGGTCACCAGGACCCAGTCCTGTATGCCGAATCTGCGGCCCTCTAACAGATGAGCACTCTGCAACCACCACAGAAGAGACACCCTTGTCCGTGGCGATAAGGTTATCCGCTGATGCATCTGCAGATGTGATCCGGACCATTTGTCCAGCAGATCCCACTGAAAAGTTCGTGCGTGGAATCTGCCGAATGGAATCGCTTCGTAAGAAGCCACCATCTTTCCCAGGACTCTTGGTGCATTGATGCACAGACACTTTCCCTGGTTTTAGGAGGTTCCTGACAAGTTCGGATAACTCCCTGGCTTTCTCCTCCGGAAGAAACACCTTTTTCTGAACCGTGTCCAGAATCATTCCTAGGAACAGCAGACGTGTCGTCGGGGTCAACTGAGATTTTGGAAAATTCAGAATCCACCCGTGTTGTTGCAGCACTAGTCGGGTTAGTGCTACTCCGTCCTCCAGCTGTTCTCTGGACCTTGCCCTTATCAGGAGATCGTCCAAGTAAGGGATAATTAATACGCCTCTTCTTCGCAGAAGAATCATCATTTCGGCCATTACCTTGGTAAAGACCCGAGGTGCCGTGGACAATCCAAACGGCAGCGTCTGAAACTGATAATGACAGTTTTGCACCACGAACCTGAGGTACCCTTGATGTGAAGGGCAAATTGGGACATGCAGGTAAGCATCCTTTATGTCCAGGGACACCATAAAGTCCCCTTCTTCCAGATTCGCTATCACTGCTCTGAGTGACTCCATCTTGAACTTGAATTTTTGTATGTACAGGTTCAAAGATTTCAGATTTAGAATAGGTCTTACCGAGCCGTCCGGCTTCGGTACCACAAATAGCGTGGAGTAATACCCCTTTCCCTGTTGTAGGAGGGGTACCTTGACTATCACCTGCTGAGAAAACAGCTTGTGAATGGCTTCCAATACCGTCGCCCTGTCTGAGGGAGACGTTGGCAAAGCAGACTTTAGGAACCTGCGAGGGGGAGACTTCTCGAATTCCAACCTGTAACCCTGAGATACTACCTGCAGGATCCAGGGGTCCACCTGTGAGCAAGCCCACTGCGCGCTGAAATTCCTGAGTCGACCCCCCACCGCTCCTGAGTCCGCTTGTAAGGCCCCAGCGTCATGCTGAGGGCTTTGCAGAACCCTGAGAGGGCTTCTGTTCCTGGGCAGGGGCTGCTTGCTGCCCTCTCTTACCCCTTCCTCTGCCCCGAGGCAGATATGACTGTCCTTTTGTCCGCTTGTTCTTATAGGACCGAAAGGACTGCGGCTGAAAAGACGGTGTCTTTTTCTGTTGGGAGGGGGTCTGAGGTAAAAAGGTGGATTTTCCGGCAGTTGCCGTGGCCACCAGATCCGATAGACCGACGCCAAATAATTCCTCCCCTTTATACGGCAATACTTCCATATGTCGTTTGGAATCCGCATCACCTGACCACTGTCGCGTCCATAAACTCCTTCTGGCAGATATGGACATCGCATTTACTCTCGATGCCAGAGTGCTAATATCTCTCTGAGCATCTCGCATATAAAGGAAAGCATCCTTTAATTGCTCTATAGTCAATAAAATACTGTCCCTATCCAGGGTATCAATATTTTCAGTCAGGGAATCCAACCAGACGACCCCAGCACTGCACATCCATGCTGAGGCGATGGCTGGTCGCAGTATAACACCAGTATGTGTGTATATACTTTTTAGGGTAGTTTCCAGTCTCCTATCAGCTGGATCCCTGAGGGCGGCCGTATCAGGAGACGGTAACGCCACTTGTTTTGATAAGCGTGTGAGCGCCTTATCCACCCTAGGGGGTGTTTCCCAGCACGCCCTAACCTCTGGCGGGAAAGGGTATAATGCTAATAACTTTTTTGAAATTAGCACTTTTCTATCTGGGTTAACCCACGCTTCATCACATACATCATTTAATTCCTCTGATTCAGGAAAAACTACAGGTAGTTTTTTCACCCCCCACATAATACCCCTTTTTGTGGTACTTGCAGTATCAGAGATATGCAAAGCCTCCTTCATTGCCGTGATCATATAACGTGTGGCCCTACTTGAAAATACGTTTGTTTCATCACCGTCGACACTAGATTCAGTGTCTGTGTCTGGGTCTGTGTCGACCGACTGAGGTAAAGGGCGCTTTACAGCCCCTGACGGTGTCTGAGACGCCTGGGCAGGTACTAACTGGTTTGCCGGCTGTCTCATGTCGTCAACTGATTTTTGTAATGTGCTGACATTATCACGTAATTCCATAAACAAAGCCATCCATTCCGGTGTCGACTCCCTGGGGGGTGACATCACCATTATCGGCAATTGCTCTGCCTCCACACCAACATCGTCCTCATACATGTCGACACACACGTACCGACACACAGCAGACACACAGGGAATGCTCTTATCGAAGACAGGACCCCACTAGCCCTTTGGGGAGACAGAGGGAGAGTTTGCCAGCACACACCCAAGCGCTATAATATATATGGGAACAACCTTATATAAGTGTTGTTCCTTATAGCAGCTTAAATATATCAAAATATCGCCAAAAAATGCCCCCCCTCTCTGATTTACCCTGTTTCTGTAGTGCAGTGCAGGGGAGAGTCCTGGGAGCCTTCCTCACAGCGGAGCTGAGCAGGAAAATGGCGCTGTGTGCTGAGGAAAATAAGCCCCGCCCCCTATTTCGGCGGGCTTTTCTCCCGGAGTTTTAGATATCTGGCATGGGTTAAATACATACATATAGCCTCAATGGCTATATGTGATGTATTCTTTTGCCATAAAGGTATTAAATATTGCTGCCCAGGGCGCCCCCAGCAGCGCCCTGCACCCTCCGTGACCGCTTGGTGTGAAGTGTGTGACAACAATGGCGCACAGCTGCAGTGCTGTGCGCTACCTTCATGAAGACTGAAGAGCCTTCTGACGCCTGTTTCCGGACCTTCAATCTTCAGCATCTGTAAGGGGGGTCGGCGGCGCGGCTCCGGGACGAACCCCAGGGTGAGACCTGTGTTCCGACTCCCTCTGGAGCTAATGGTGTCCAGTAGCCTAAGAATCCAATCCATCCTGCACGCAAGTGAGTTGAAATTCTCTCCCCTAAGTCCCTCGATGCAGTGAGCCTGTTGCCAGCAGGACTCACTGAAAATAAAAAACCTAAAAACTTTTTCTAAGCAGCTCTTTAGGAGAGCCACCTAGATTGCACCCTGCTCGGACGGGCACAAAAACCTAACTGAGGCTTGGAGGAGGGTCATAGGGGGAGGAGCCAGTACACACCACCTAATCCTAAAGCTTTATTTTTGTGCCGTCTCCTGCGGAGCCGCTATTCCCCATGGTCCTGACGGAGTCCCCAGCATCCACTTAGGACGTTAGAGAAATGGGGATACTTTCCAGGAGAGGGGCATCACGATGAGGTGACTGGGTTCTTGGATCTGGTATTTGGGGAACCTTTGCAGATTGAGTTTATCCGTACCAGGAGTGGCGAGACGGTCACAATCTGCTGCTTTTGTTGTACATTAACCTTACACATAACATTTTTTGAAGTGTCAAGCCTCATAGGGGTCGATTCAATTCGGCAATTTAAGAATAGCACCAGGAATTAGCTCCCGACGCTATTCAATTCAGCTGCTAGTTACCCGCAATTGTCGGGAATTCTTCTCTCATCCCCGGGGGGGTGAGAAGAAAACCGACAAAAGTGCCGGCGCGAGGCCGATTCTGTCGGGAATCAGCATCGCCGCGGGTAGTTAAGTCGGAGAATGCCTGTTCTCCCGACAAAACTACCTGTTAAGTCGGCGAGAACGGGCCATCGCCGACTTAACTGGAGCTGAATTGAATAGCATCGGGAGCTAATTCCCGGCGCTATTCTTAAGTTGCCGAATTGAATCGACCCCATAGAATAGGCTTATCAGTGCAGGCAGAGTACCAGGATCCCCAAAGTTCGGTCACCTGGGAGGAAAAATCGCAAACACCGAGAAAACGGAACAAAAAGAAAAGACGCACAGAAAGAGAAGATGATGGGACCCTTGGAGGGGGGTGTAGATTTTGACAGATCTTTGAAACAGGATGTAATCATGTTACTGGTGGTCGGGATCCCACCGGTCAGTATACGGACGCCAACCCCTTTGAAACCGTAAATCAACACAAAGCACATCCCCCCCTGGTAAAGTAGACAGAAGAGTAACAAAATCAACACTCGGCTGAACGGTGCAAAGTGGACTTTTTGAACAGATATTGCAAAATAAATCAAACTGGGGGTTATGCAACTTGTGGTTCTTTGCTGCTGGGGGAAGCTGGATCTCCAGCACGCATGTCCAACCTGCGACTATTAGATCAGCAACAGTTGGTTAGCCAGAACTTGGACAGAAGTGAACGCAGTGTTAGAAGTCTCAAGAAACTTAGAGAATACAGGACGGAATGTATACAGAGATCCTAGCCAATGATTCATGAATGGTATTTGTATTAATGTGCGGTGTGCCCCCTGCTGAGATCGTGGTTATGCCGTTAGCTTTATGCCTTTCCTAAGCCCAGAAACAACAGACACAAAACACAGTAAATTACATACCGTGTTCTCCAAATACAAGGCCGTGTTTCTATCTAGGCAAGCTTTAATTATTACACGTGTACTGATTGAGGGTTTTCCCATATAGGCACACTGGCTGTGCAACATCCACAGTCACACCTCGCCGTTAAGTGTGCATGTTCTGCGATGCACCCTGCTCGTCGGAGCTTTGTCTCTGTCATTGTTAATGAACAGAAGCAGCTGAGGTCAGTGATCACTAGGACAGGTGCATTTAACAGGGTATTAACGAGAAGTCATACTCAGCACTGTGGGTAAATTCCTTGGTATGAACAAGACCAATTCTGCTGTTAAGAGAGGGAAATTCTATACATAATATATATATATATATATATATATATATACACACACACATATACATATATATACATATATATATATATATATATATATATATATATATATATATATATATAATTTTACACTCCTACTTTTTGTCTATTATCCAGTCTCGTGTTACTACTCTGCTGTTCCAGGCAACGGTATATGCTGGTGCTTTGAGTAACTGTTAGTAAAAAAAAGTCACATTTCAAGAGGAACAATCCCAACTCCCAGAGCCAAATCTAGCTGTTTCTACATTTAGTCAGTACTATTAACTGTTCAGTAATGACATTACCCAATAAAAATATACTCCGTACTACACTTAATTCATAAAACCACTGGTAACTGATGGGAGTATTTCTGGCTGAAATCACCTGTTCAAAACTCAGAAACAGAAATGAAGCCATTTGTCATTCCTTAGAAACTTCTGTAACTGTGGAATCTCAGCGCAGAGCCCAGTTAGTGTTCAGGAGTACACTATCAGCCTTCCCCCGATTTCACAGACTCCCGTCACGCAGATCGCACATCCAAGATGCTGTACGCTGCATGTAAATTGGAAAATCTTTTTCTATACTATAACGACCCCCATTGGATTTATTTTGTTTTAGACTATGTTGGAAAAAGAAAATAAATAAAATTCTGCCAGCTGATAACTTACCAATGAATGGAGAGGTCTCTGGGCAATATGGCAGCAGTTCGACCCGCACCGGCGGCTTGGCGATCAAACTTAAGTTGGCATATACGTCACCAGGAAGAGTGAGGTTTTGGGGGTTCAACATCGCCATAGATTGGGGTTCATTCTTGTAAAAAATGCCAAAGAAGTATGCCACTCTCTTCCGGTAACCCTCCCTGTACAGCAAAGCCATGACCACCAGTTGGACGCAGAGGAAGAGGAGCAGGTAGCGGCCTTTAGCGATGGCCATGTTTCGCTCTAGGGATTGGTGCGGGGGGGGGGAAGGGGCAAAAATCCAAACGGAGGAAAGCAACGTGTAGATCAGTATTCCAGTTTAAGGTTCAGTAAGCAGTGAGTTCGTACTGGTTTCCCACCCAAGCCAGTAAACGAGATGTGTCATCACTTTTCTCCATGCAGTGAAACTTCAAAAGGAATTCGATACAGCAGAGGTATTAGAAAACCTTGACAAAAGCTGTGGACTTGCAGCAGAGAGGCAGCCAGGGGTAAGGCACAGGAGACGGGCTCTGCTCTTTACATGTCGGAAGGAGATCCCGGGTTGCCAGAGGAGTCATTTGCAGCTGAGCCAGCAGTCTAACGCATGACAGATGTTTTGAGCCTGCAAAACACAAGAAAAGAAAGAAAAAGTCTCAGAGACCATTCATGACAGCGGCTTTCTCAAGTGTCAACGGCTGCACCCATCCCAGCTTTCCGGAATTCAGAAATATAGTGTGCAGGGGTAGCGGAGGAGGTCTGATCCAGGCAGCTGAGCTCAGCTTGTGGCACTCACAGGGAAGTGTAACAGGAGGAGGAGGAGGAGGAGAAAGGCAGCTACAGCACAGCTAATCTGATGAATTGAGAAAGGGGAATGAAGGAACACACAGGAATGGTAGAAAAAAAAACAATGCACACATAAGGATTAAGGAGTAGGCTGAGCACAGTGCGAGCCATTCTGCATATTCATCACCTGACACACAGCAGATTTACATGAGTCCCTGCCATGCAAAAGAAGCTGGGGGCACAGATGCCAAACATTGCAACAGAGGAGGAGAACACCGGGCGGACAGAGACTGAACAATCACGTCATACAGGTTGGACATGGAACGGTGACATCACACAAAGCCTAGTTACACAAATCTTTGGCAATATTCACGCTCTGTATACAGAAACGGCACACATATATACGGCCAACGGGGTTAAAGATCAACTTTTTAAACTGATAAATATTAATGATGGCCTCTCAAACACATTAAATATTTGAGCAAACATTTGGAGAGCATGGGATGCTAGACTTTCACCCTTTCGCTGCTGCGGCCGTTCCTCCCAGCAGTGTGCTGGGGCTTTTTTTTGGGCTCACATTCAGCCTGTGTTTTAGAACAGCAGACTTTGCATTTCCAGAGATACAAATGGTTAATTTATTACTAAAAACACAACATTTGCTGGTCATTGTGAAACAGCACGAAAAAAAAAATAAGAATTTACTTACCGATAATTCTATTTCTCGGAGTCCGTAGTGGATGCTGGGGTTCCTGAAAGGACCATGGGGAATAGCGGCTCCGCAGGAGACAGGGCACAAAAAGTAAAGCTTTATGATCAGGTGGTGTGTACTGGCTCCTCCCCCTATGACCCTCCTCCAAGCCTCAGTTAGGATACTGTGCCCGGACGAGCGTACACAATAAGGAAGGATTTATGAATCCCGGGTAAGACTCATACCAGCCACACCAATCACACCGTACAACCTGTGATCTAAACCCAGTTAACAGTATGATAACAGAGGAGCCTCTGAAAGATGGCTCCCTACAACAATAACCCGATTTAGGTAACAATAACTATGTACAATTATTGCAGATAATCCGCACTTGGGATGGGCGCCCAGCATCCACTACGGACTCCGAGAAATAGAATTATCGGTAAGTAAATTCTTATTTTCTCTATCGTCCTAGTGGATGCTGGGGTTCCTGAAAGGACCATGGGGATTATACCAAAGCTCCCAAACGGGCGGGAGAGTGCGGATGACTCTGCAGCACCGAATGAGAGAACTCCAGGTCCTCCTTAGCCAGGGTATCAAATTTGTAGAATTTTACAAACGTGTTCTCCCCCGACCACGTAGCCGCTCGGCAGAGTTGTAATGCCGAGACCCCTCGGGCAGCCGCCCAAGAAGAACCCACCTTCCTTGTGGAGTGGGCATTTACCGATTTTGGCTGTGGCAGGCCTGCCACAGAATGTGCAAGCTGAATCGTACTACAAATCCAGCGCGCAATAGTCTGCTTAGACGCAGGAGCGCCCAACTTGTTGGGAGCATATAGTATAAACAGTGAGTCAGATTTCCTGACTCCAGCCGTCCTTGAAATGTATATTTTTAAAGCTCTGACAACGTCCAACAACTTGGAGTCCTCCAAGTCGCTTGTAGCCGCAGGCACTACAATAGGCTGGTTCAGATGAAATGCTGACACCACCTTAGGGAGAAAATGCGGACGAGTCCGCAGTTCTGCCCTGTCCGAATGGAAACTCAGATATGGGCTTTTGTAAGATAAAGCTGCCAGTTCTGACACTCTCCTGGCCGAAGCCAGGGCTAGTAGCATGGTCACTTTCCATGTGAGATATTTCAAATCCACATTTTTTAGTGGTTCAAACCAATGAGATTTGAGAAAGTCCAAAACAACATTGAGATACCACGGTGCCACTGGAGGCACCACAGGGGGCTGTATATGCAGTACTCCCTTAACAAAGGTCTGGACTTCAGGAACTGAAGCCAATTCTTTCTGGAAGAAAATCGACAGGGCCGAAATTTGAACCTTAATAGATCCCAATCTGAGACCCATAGACAATCCTGATTGCAGGAAATGTAGCAATCGACCCAGTTGAAATTCCTCCGTCGGAGCACTCCGATCCTCGCACCACGCAACATATTTTCGCCAAATGCGGTGATAATGTTGCGCGGTTACTTCCTTCCTTGCTTTAATCAAGGTAGGAATGACTTC
This sequence comes from Pseudophryne corroboree, assembly GCF_028390025.1. NCBI lineage: Eukaryota > Metazoa > Chordata > Amphibia > Anura > Myobatrachidae > Pseudophryne > Pseudophryne corroboree. The sequence goes on along the minus strand of NC_086453.1, from coordinate 30,954,920 downwards.
TTCCGGAATGCCTTTTCCCTTTAGGATCCGGCGTTCAACCGCCATGCCGTCAAACGCAGCCGCGGTAAGTCTTGAAACAGACAGGGACCCTGCTGAAGCAGGTCCCTTCTCAGAGGTAGAGGCCACGGATCCTCCGTGATCATCTCTTGAAGTTCCGGGTACCAAGTCCTTCTTGGCCAATCCGGAGCCACTAGTATCGTTCTTACGCCTCTTTGCCGTATAATTCTCAATACTTTTGGTATGAGAGGCAGAGGAGGAAACACATACACCGACTGGTACACCCAAGGCGTTACCAGCGCGTCCACAGCTATTGCCTGCGGATCTCTTGACCTGGCGCAATACCTGTCCAGTTTTTTGTTGAGGCGAGACGCCATCATGTCCACCATTGGTCTTTCCCAACGGGTTACAAGCATGTGGAAAACTTCTGGATGAAGTCCCCACTCTCCCGGGTGAAGGTCGTGTCTGCTGAGGAAGTCTGCTTCCCAGTTGTCCACTCCCGGGATGAACACTGCTGACAGTGCTATCACATGATTCTCCGCCCAGCGAAGAATCCTTGCAGCTTCTGCCATTGCACTCCTGCTTCTTGTGCCGCCCTGTCTGTTTACATGGGCGACTGCCGTGATGTTGTCCGACTGGATCAACACCGGTTTTCCTTGAAGCAGAGGTTCTGCCTGGCTTAGAGCATTGTAGATTGCTCTTAGTTCCAGAATGTTTATGTGAAGAGACGTTTCCAGGCTCGACCACACGCCCTGGAAGTTTCTTCCTTGTGTGACTGCTCCCCAGCCTCTCAGGCTGGCGTCCGTGGTCACCAGGATCCAATCCTGTATGCCGAATCTGCGGCCCTCCAATAGATGAGCACTCTGCAACCACCACAGAAGAGATACCCTTGTCCTTGGAGACAGGGTTATCCGCTGGTGCATCTGAAGATGCGACCCTGACCATTTGTCCAGCAGATCCCTCTGGAAAACTCTTGCGTGGAATCTGCCGAATGGAATTGCTTCGTAAGAAGCCACCATTTTTCCCAGGACTCTTGTGCATTGATGTACAGACACCTTTCCTGGTTTTAGGAGGTTCCTGACAAGTTCGGATAACTCCTTGGCTTTTTCCTCCGGGAGAAAAACCTTTTTCTGAACCGTGTCCAGAATCATCCCTAAGAACAGCAGACGTGTTGTCGGAATTAACTGGGATTTTGGAATATTCAGAATCCACCCGTGCTGCTTTAGCACTTCTTGAGACAGTGCTAGTCCCATCTCTAGCTGTTCTCTGGACCTTGCCCTTATTAGGAGATCGTCCAAGTATGGGATAATTAATACGCCTTTTCTTCGAAGAAGAATCATCATCTCGGCCATTACCTTGGTAAAGACCCGAGGTGCCGTGGACAATCCAAACGGCAGCGTCTGAAACTGATAGTGACAGTTCTGTACGACGAACCTGAGGTACCCCTGGTGTGAGGGGTAAATTGGAACGTGGAGATACGCATCCTTGATGTCCAAGGATACCATAAAGTCCCCTTCTTCCAGGTTCGCTATCACCGCTCTGAGTGACTCCATCTTGAACTTGAACTTTATGTACAGGTTCAAGGATTTCAGATTTAGAATAGGTCTTACCGAGCCATCCGGCTTCGGTACCACAAATAGAGTGGAATAATACCCCTTTCCTTGTTGTAAAAGGGGTACCTTGACTATCACCTGCTGAGAGTACAGCTTGTGAATGGCTTCCAAGACCGTCACCCTGTCGGAGGGGGACGTTGGTAAAGCAGACTTCAGGAAACGGCGAGGTGGAGACGTCTCTAGTTCCAACCTGTAACCCTGAGATATTATCTGCAGGATCCAGGGATCCACCTGCGAGTGAGCCCACTGCGCGCTGAAATTCTTGAGGCGACCCCTTACCGCCCCCGAGTCCGCTTGAGAAGCCCCAGCGTCATGCTGAGGCTTTTGTAGAAGCGGGGGAGGGCTTCTGTTCCTGGGAAGGAGCTGCCTGTTGCAGTCTCTTCCCCTTTCCTCTGCCTCGTGGCAGATATGAATATCCCTTTGCTCTCTTGTTTTTAAAGGAACGAAAGGGCTGCGGCTGAAAAGTCGGTGTCTTTTTCTGTTGGGGAGTGACTTGAGGTAAAAAGGTGGATTTCCCGGCTGTAGCCGTGGCCACCAAATCCGATAGACCAACACCAAATAACTCCTCCCCTTTATACGGCAAAACTTCCATATGCCGTTTTGAGTCCGCATCACCTGACCACTGTCGCGTCCATAAACTTCTTCTGGCCGAAATGGACATAGCACTTACCCGTGATGCCAGTGTGCAAATATCCCTCTGTGCATCACGCATATAAAGAAACGCATCCTTTATTTGCTCTAAAGACAGCAAAACATTGTCCCTATCCAGGGTATCAATATTTTCAATCAGGGACTCTGACCAAGCTACCCCAGCACTGCACATCCAGGCTGTCGCTATAGCTGGTCGTAGTATAACACCTGTATGTGTGTATATACTTTTTTGGATATTTTCCATCCTCCTATCTGCTGGATCTTTAAGTGCGGCCGTCTCAGGAGAGGGTAACGCCACTTGTTTTGATAAGCGTGTGAGCGCCTTGTCCACCCTAGGAGGTGTTTCCCAGCGCGCCCTAACCTCTGGCGGGAAAGGGTATTATTTAATTCATCTGATTCAGGAAAAACTATAGGTAGTTTTTTCACACCCCACATAATACCCTGTTTTGTGGTACCTGTAGTATCAGCAATATGTAACGCCTCCTTCATTGCCAAAATCATATAACGTGTGGCCCTACTGGAAAATACGGTTGATTCGTCACCGTCGCCACTGGAATCAGTGCCTGTGTCTGGGTCCGTGTCGACCGACTGAGGTAACGGGCGTTTTACAGCCCCTGACGGTGTTTGAGGCGCCTGGACAGGTGCTGATTGATTGTCCGGCCGTCTCATGTCGTCAAACAACTGCTTTAGCGTGTTGACACTATCCCGTAATTCCATAAATAAAGCCATCCATTCTGGTGTCGACTCCCTAGGGGGTGACATCCCCATATTTGGCAATTGCTCCGCCTCCACACCAATATCGTCCTCATACATGTCGACACACACGTACCGACACACAGCAGACACACAGGGAATGCTCTTAAAGAAGACAGGACCCCACTAGCCCTTTGGGGAGACAGAGGGAGAGTTTGCCAGCACACACCAAAAGCGCTATATATGACAGGGATAGCCTTATAATAAGTGCTCCCTATATAGCTGCTTTAATATATATAATTTTGCCACAATTTTGCCCCCCCTCTCTTGTTTTACCCTGTTTCTGTAGTGCAGTGCAGGGGAGAGCCTGGGAGCCTTCCTGACCAGCGGAGCTGTGTGAGGAAAATGGCGCTGTGTGCTGAGGAGATAGGCCCCGCCCCTTTTTCGGCGGGCTCGTCTCCCGCTCTTTAACGGATTCTGGCAGGGGTTAAATATCTCCATATAGCCCCCAGAGGCTATATGTGAGGTATTTTATGCCAAAAAATAGGTTTACATTGCTTCCCAGGGCGCCCCCCCCCAGCGCCCTGCACCCTCAGTGACTGCCGTGTGAAGTGTGCTGAGAGCAATGGCGCACAGCTGCAGTGCTGTGCGCTACCTTAAGACTGAGGAGTCTTCTGCCGCCGATTCTGGACCTTCTCTGCAAGGGGGCCGGCGGCGAGGCTCCGGTGACCATCCAGGCTGTACCTGTGATCGTCCCTCTGGAGCTAATGTCCAGTAGCCAAAGAAGCCAATCCATCCTGCACGCAGGTGAGTTCACTTCTTCTCCCCTAAGTCCCTCGTTGCAGTGATCCTGTTGCCAGCAGGACTCACTGTAAAATAAAAAACCTAAGCTAAACTTTTCTAAGCAGCTCTTTAGGAGAGCCACCTAGATTGCACCCTTCTCGGACGGGCACAAAAACCTAACTGAGGCTTGGAGGAGGGTCATAGGGGGAGGAGCCAGTACACACCACCTGATCATAAAGCTTTACTTTTTGTGCCCTGTCTCCTGCGGAGCCGCTATTCCCCATGGTCCTTTCAGGAACCCCAGCATCCACTAGGACGATAGAGAAAATTATTTTTTTTTTTTTAAAGAAAAGAAAAAATATTGGACAAACCTGAAAGGATTTGTAGAAGTTTCTGTATAGATGCAGGACTCCCTATATGAATGGCATTTGTTGACTTTGCAAACTTGTACATCCACATACTGTATGACTTCAATAGAAAGGTCATAGAAAACCCCAGAGTGAGGAAGGAAAATGATTTGGGGAACTGGTCAGCCAATCACACCACAGCAATTAATCACCAAAGGCAGGAATGCGCTATAGATTCCAGCATGTGGCGCAAGAGAGAGAAAAAGGTTTTGCATGATGACATTAAGGAATAAAGCTTTGCCATTCCCAGTAATGTGACCACATTACTAAATAAAAAAAAAACACACAGTATAATAAATAATTAAAGCCATAAGTCAGTTGGCAGGTGAGCTCTAAACCAGGTAGCATACCTTAACTTTGATTCTGATGTGATAGCAGTTACCAGGTTTATAATTTTGGAAGGAATTCAATTGTAATTTGCGTCAACAGCCAGCAGATGGCGCCCAAAGGTGCTATTCAATTGGCGCTCCGTTCGGGTGCATCGGCTGCAGGCACTGGTGAAAAGTGGCCCGTTTGGGCATCCAAGCGGCACTTTTCGGAATCGCGCCTATTAGTTTAGTCGGGTTTAGCTGCTTCACGCACTTAAACCAGTCACTAATGCGTGCCATCAGCGCAATAACAAGGATCAACTGATTACCCCCCCAGAATTTCCTGTCACTTCAGAAAAGAGATAGGGGTGCGATAATTGAATTTCCCCCTCTGAGTGACTTGCACAAAAATGGGGTCCCTTGACAAGGGCTGCACGCTTAAATGCAATGATTAATTGATGAACCATTATTTACTTATTATGGTGAGTGTTGGGATCTATGTTTTTTATATTCTATATTTATATATTATTATATTATTTTATATTATATTATTATTATTTTATATTATTATTTTATATTATATTATATTATATTATTATATTATATTATATATTTATATTATATATATGCCTCTGCGCATCACACATATATAGAAATGCATCCTTAAAATGCTCTATAGACAATAAAATCCTGTCCCTGTCAAGGGTATCAAAATTTTCAGTCAGGAAATCCGACCAAGCCCCCTCAGCGCTGCACATCCAGGCTGAGGCGATTGCTGGTCGTAGTATAACACCAGTATGTGTGTATATACTGTTATGATATTTTCCAGCTTCCTATCAGCTGGCTCCTTGAGGGCGGCCGTATCTGGAAACGGTAACGCCATGTTTTTTATAAGCGTGTGAGCGCCTTGTCCACCCTAAGGTGTGTTTTCCAACTCGCCCTTACTACTGGCGGGAAAAAGGGTATACCGCCCATAACTTTCTGTCGGAGGAACCCCACGTATCATCACACACTTCATTTAATTTATCTGATTCAGGCAAAACTACAAGTAGTTTATTCCCACCCTACAAAATACCCTTATTTGTGGTACTTGTGGTATCAGAAATACGTAACACCTCCTTCATTGCCCTTAACATGTAACTTGTGGCCCTAAAGGAAAAATACGTTTGTTTCTTCACCGTCGACACTGGGGTCAGTGTCCGTGTCAGTGTCTGTCGACCGACTGAGGTAAATGGGCGTTTTTACAAGCCCCTGACGGTGTCTGAGACGCCTGGACCGATACTAATTTGTCCGCCGGCTGTCTCATGTCGTCAACCGGCTTGCAGCGTGTTGACATTATCACGTAATTCCATAAGTAAGCCATCCATTCTGGTGTCGACTCCCTAGAGAGTGACATCACCATTACAGGCAATTTTCTCCGTCTCCTCACCAACATTTTCCTCATACATGTCGACACACACGTACCGACCTACAGCACACACATACAGGGAATGCTCTGATAGAGGACAGGACCCACTAGCCCTTTGGGGAGACAGAGGGAGAGTTTGCCAGCACACACCAAAAGCGCCATAATGTATATAACAACCCTAGAAGGTGTTGTTTCTATATATGGGCTCTTAATATATAATTATATCGCCAATTTATGCCCCCCTTCTCTTTAACCCTGTTTCTGTAGTGCAGGGGAGAGTGGGAGCCTTCCTCACCAGCGGAGCTGGTCAGGAAAATGGCGCTGAGTGCTGAGGAGAATAAGCTCCGCCCCTTTCACGGCGGGCTTTTCTCCCGGTTATTAGGAAAACTGGCCTGGGTTAAATACATACATATAGCCTTAATGGCTATATGTGATGTATTTATTTGCCTCTAAGGTAATCTATATTGCTGCCCAGGGCGCCCCCAGCAGCGCCCTGCACCCTCCGTGATCGAGATCAGTGAGCCGTGTAGCAACAATGGCGCACAGCTGCAGTGCTGTGCGCTACCTTCATGAAGACTGAGGAGTCTTCTGCCGCCTGTTTCCGGACCTCCGTTCTGCCGTTCTTCAGCGTCTGTAAGGGGGATCGGCGGCGCGGCTCCGGGACGAACCCCAGGCTGACCTGTGTTCCGACTCCCTCTGGAGCTCAGTGTCCAGTAGCCTAAAACTTCAATCCTCCTGCACGCAGGTGAGTTGCAAGTCTCTCCCCTAAGTCCCTCGTTGCAGTGATCCTGTCGCCAGCAGGAATCACTGATTAGAAACCTAAAAAAAAACTTTTCTAAACAGCTCTTTAAGAGAGCCACCTAGATTGCACCCTCTCGGACGGGCACAAAAACCTAACTGAGGCTTGGAGGAGGGTCATAGGGGGAGGAGCCAGTACACACCATGTGACCTAAAAAGCTTTTTTAGATGTGCCCTGTCTCCTGCGGAGCCCGCTAATCCCCATGGTCCTGACGGAGTCCCCAGCATCCACTAGGACGTTAGAGAAATAAGAATTTACTTACCGATAATTCTATTTCTCGGAGTCCGTAGTGGATGCTGGGGTTCCTGAAAGGACCATGGGGAATAGCGGCTCCGCAGGAGACAGGGCACAAAAAGTAAAGCTTTAGGATCAGGTGGTGTGCACTGGCTCCTCCCCCCATGACCCTCCTCCAAGCCTCAGTTAGGATACTGTGCCCGGATGAGCGTACACAATAAGGAAGGATTTTGAATCCCGGGTAAGACTCATACCAGCCACACCAATCACACTGTACAACCTGTGATCTGAACCCAGTTAACAGTATGATAACAGCGGAGCCTCTGAAAAGATGGCTCACAACAATAATAACCCGATTTTTGTAACTATGTACAAGTAATGCAGATAATCCGCACTTGGGATGGGCGCCCAGCATCCACTACGGACTCCGAGAAATAGAATTATCGGTAAGTAAATTCTTATTTTCTCTATCGTCCTAGTGGATGCTGGGGTTCCTGAAAGGACCATGGGGATTATACCAAAGCTCCCAAACGGGCGGGAGAGTGCGGATGACTCTGCAGCACCGAATGAGAGAACTCCAGGTCCTCCTTAGCCAGGGTATCAAATTTGTAGGATTTTACAAACGTGTTTGCCCCTGACTAAATAGCCGCTCGGCAAAGTTGTAAAGCCGAGACCCTTCGGGCAGCCGCCCAAGATGAGCCCACCTTCCTTGTGGAATGGGCATTTACATATTTTGGCTGTGGCAGGCCTGCCACAGAATGTGCAAGCTGAATTGTATTACACATCCAACTAGCAATAGTCTGCTTAGAAGCAAGAGCACCCAGTTTGTTGGGTGCATACAGGATAACAGCAAGTCAGTTTTCCTGACTCCAGCCGTCCTGGAACCTATACTTTCAGGGCCCTGACAACATCCAGCAACTTGGAGTCCTCCAAGTCCCTAGTAGGCGCAAGGCACCACAATAAGCTGGTTCAGGTGAAACACTGACACCACCTTAGGGAGAGAACTGGGGACGAGTCCGCAGCTCTGCCCTGTCCGAATGGACAAACAGATATGGGCTTTTTTGAGAAAAAACCCACCAATTTGACACTCGCCTGGCCCAGGCCAGGGCCAAGAGCATGGTCACTTTTCATGTGAGATGCTTCAAATCCACAGATTTGACTGGTTTTAAACCAATGTGATTTGAGGAATCCCAGAACTACGTTAAGATCCCACAGTGCCACTGGAGGCACAAAAGGGGGTTGTATATGCAATACTCCCTTGACAAACTTCTGGACTTCAGGAACTGAAGCCAATTCTTTCTGGAAGAAAATCGACAGGGCCGAAATTTGAACCTTAATGGGCCCCAATTTGAGGCCCATAGACACTCCTGTTTGCAGGAAATGCAGGAATCGACCGAGTTGAAATTTCTTCGTGGGGCCTTCCTGGCCTCACACCACGCAACATATTTTCGCCACATGTGGTGATAATGTTGTGCGGTCACCTCCTTCCTGGCTTTGACCAGGGTAGGAATGACCTCTTCCGGAATGCCTTTTTCCCTTAGGATCCGGCGTTCCACCGCCATGCCGTCAAACGCAGCTGCGGTAAGTCTTGGAACAGACATGGTACTTGCTGAAGCAAGTCCCTTCTTAGCGGCAGAGGCCATAAGTCCTCTGTGAGCATCTCTTGAAGTTCCGGGTACCAAGTCCTTCTTGGCCAATCCGGAGCCATGAGTATAGTTCTTACTCCTCTACGTCTTATAATTCTCAGTACCTTAGGTATGAGAAGCAGAGGAGGGAACACATACACCGACTGGTACACCCACGGTGTTACCAGAACGTCCACAGCTATTGCCTGAGTGTCTCTTGACCTGGCGCAATACCTGTCCCGTTTTTTGTTCAGACGGGACGCCATCATGTCCACCTTTGGTATTTCCCAACGGTTCACAATCATGTGGAAAAACTTCCCGATGAAGTTTCCACTCTCCCGGGTGGAGGTCGTGCCTGCTGAGGAAGTCTGCTTCCCAGTTTCCACTCCCGGAATGAAACACTGCTGACAGTGCTATCACATGATTTTCCGCCCAGCGAAAAGTCCATTGCCCTCCTGCTTCTTGTGCCGCCCTGTCTGTTTACGTGGGCGACTGCCGTGATGTTTTTCCCACTGGATCAATACCGGCTGACCTTGAAGCAGAGGTCTTGCTAAGCTTAGAGCATTATAAATTTACCCTTAGCTCCAGTATATTTATGTGGAGAAAAGTCTCCAGACTTGATCACACTCCCTGGAAATTTTTTCCTTGTGTGACTGCTCCCCAGCCTCTCGGGCTGGCCTCCGTGGTCACCAGCATCCAATCCTGAATGCCGAATCTGCGGCCCTCTAGAAGATGAGCACTCTGTAACCACCACAGGAGAGACACCCTTGTCCTTGGATATAGGGTTATCCGCTGATGCATCTGAAGATGCGATCCGGACCATTTGTCCAGCAGATCCCACTGAAAAGTTCTTGCGTGAAATCTGCCGAATGGAATTGCTTCGTAGGAAGCCACCATTTTTACCAGGACCCTTGTGCAATGATGCACTGACACTTTTCCTGGTTTTAGGAGGTTCTTGACTAGCTCGGATAACTCCCTGGCTTTCTCTTCCGGGAGAAACACCTTTTTCTGGACTGTGTCCAGAATCATCCCTAGGCACAGTAGACGTGTCGTCAGGATCAGCTGCGATTTTGGAATATTTAGAATCCATCCGTGCTGTTGTAGCAGTATCCGAGATAGTGCTACTCCGACCTCCAACTGTTCCCTGGACTTTGTCCTTATCAGGAGATCGTCCAAGTAAGGGGTAATTAAGACGCCTTTTCTTCGAAGAAGAATCATCATTTCGGCCATTACCTTGGTAAAGACCCGGGGTGCCGTGGACAATCCAAACGGCAGCGTCTGAAACTGACAGTGACAGTTCTATACCACGAACCTGAGGTACCCTTAGTGAGAAGGGCAAATTTGGGACATGGAGGTAAGCATCCCTGATGTCCCGGGACACTATAGTCCCCTTCTTCCTGGTTCGTTATCACTGCTCTGAGTGACTCCATCTTGATTTGAACCTTTGTAAGTGATCAAATTTTTTTAGATTTAGAATAGGTCTCACCTAGCCTTCTGGCTTCAGTACCACAATATAGTGTGGAATAATACCCCTTTCCTTGTTGTAGGAGGGGTAATTTGATTATCACCTGCTGGGAATACAGCTTGTGAATTTTTTCCCATACTGCCTCCTTGTCGGAGGGATACCTTGGTAAAGCAGACTTCAGGAGCCTGCGAGGGGGAAACGTTTCGACATTCCAATCTGTACCCCTCGGATACTACTTGTAGGATCCAGGGGTCCTGTACGGTCCCAGCGTCATGCTGAGAGCTTGGCAGAAGCGGTGGAAGGCTTCTGTTCCTGGGAATGGGCTGCCTGCTGCAGTCTTCTTCCCTTTCCTCTATCCCTGGGCAAATATGACTCTTATAGGGACGAAAGGACTGAGGCTGAAAAGACGGTGTCTTTTTCTGCAGAGATGTGACTTAGGGTAAAAACGGTGGATTTTCCAGCAGTTGCCGTGGCCACCAGGTCCGATGGACCGACCCCAAATAACTCCTCTTCCTTTATACGGCAATACACCTTTGTGCCGTTTGGAATCTGCATCACCTGACCACTGTCGTGTCCATAAACATCTTCTGGCAGATATGGACATCGCACTTACTCTTGATGCCAGAGTGCAAATATCCCTCTGTGCATCTCGCATATATAGAAATGCATCCTTTAAATGCTCTATAGTCAATAAAATACTGTCCCTGTCAAGGGTATCAATATTTTTAGTCAGGGAATCCGACCAAGCCACCCCAGCTCTGCACATCCAGGCTGAGGCGATCGCTGGTCGCAGTATAACACCAGTATGTGTGTATATACTTTTATATGATATTTTTCAGCCTCCTGTCAGCTGGCTCCTTGAGGACGGCCCTATCTATAGACGGTACCGCCACTTGTTTTGATAAGCGTGTGAGCGCCTTATCCACCCTAAGGGGTGTTTCCCAACGCGCCCTAACTTCTGGCGGGAAAGGGTATACCGCCAATAATTTTCTATCGGGGGGAACCCACGCATCATCACACACTTCATTTAATTTATCTGATTCAGGAAAAACTACAAGTAGTTTTTTCACATCCCACATAATACCCTCTTTTGTGGTACTTGTAGTATCAGAAATATGTAACACCTCCTTCATTGCCCTTAACGTGTGGCCCTAATAAGGAATACGTTTGTTTATTCACCGTCGACACTGGATTCAGTGTCCGTGTCTGTGTCTGTGTCGACCGACTAAGGTAAACGGGCGTTTTAAAACCCCTGACGGTGTTTTTGAGACGTCTGGACCGGTACTAATTGTTTGTCGGCCGTCTCATGTCGTCAACCGACCTTGCAGCGTGTTGACATTATCACGTAATTCCCTAAATAAGCCATCCATTCCGGTGTCGACTCCCTAGAGAGAGACATCACCATTACAGGCAATTGCTCCGCCTCCTCACCAACATCGTCCTCATACATGTCGACACACACGTACCGACACACAGCACACACACAGGGAATGCTCTGATAGAGGACAGGACCCACTAGCCCTTTGGAGAGACAGAGGGAGAGTTTGCCAGCACACACCAAAAAACGCTATAATTATATAGGGACAACCTTATATAAGTGTTTTCCCTTATAGGATCTTTTTATATATTTCTAACGCCAAATTAGTGCCCCCCCTCTCTGTTTTAACCCTGTTTCTGTAGTGCAGTGCAGGGGAGAGCCTGGGAGCCTTCCCTCCAGCCTTTCTGTGAGGGAAAATGGCGCTGTGGAGATAGGCCCCGCCCCTTTTTCGGCGGGCTCGTCTCCCGCTCTTCAACGGATTCTGGCAGGGGTTAAATATCTCCATATAGCCCCCGGAAGCTATATGTGAGGTATTTTTTGCCAAAAAATAGGTTTACATTGCCTCCCAGGGCGCCCCCCTCCCAGCGCCCTGCACCCTCAGTGACTGCCGTGTGAAGTGTGCTGAGAGCAATGGCGCACAGCTGCAGTGCTGTGCGCTACCTTAAGAATACTGAGGAGTCTTCTGCCGCCGATTCTGGACCTTCTTCTCTTTTCAGCATCTGCAAGGGGGCCGGCGGCGAGGCTCCGGTGACCATCCAGGCTGTACCTGTGATCGTCCCTCTGGAGCTAATGTCCAGTAGCCAAAGAAGCCAATCCATCCTGCACGCAGGTGAGTTCACTTCTTCTCCCCTAAGTCCCTCGTTGCAGTGATCCTGTTGCCAGCAGGACTCACTGTAAAATAAAAAACCTAAGCTAAACTTTTCTAAGCAGCTCTTTAGGAGAGCCACCTAGATTGCACCCTTCTCGGCCGGGCACAAAAATCTAACTGGCTTGGAGGAGGGTCATAGGGGGAGGAGCCAGTGCACACCACCTGATCCTAAAGCTTTACTTTTTGTGCCCTGTCTCCTGCGGAGCCGCTATTCCCCATGGTCCTTTCAGGAACCCCAGCATCCACTAGGACGATAGAGAAATATAAATTAAACATCTTTGATATTCCCAAACCCTGTCCTTAAAGCACCCCAAGGTTTAATGGTTTGAATTTAGCTCCCGTCTAGCGCCCCGGAGCAATTCAGTTGATTTGCGCCGCTTGCCCCTAAGTTGCACATATCACAGATTTCTGCTCATACCCTGAGGTGTAAGCAAAAATCTGCACACAGTGGAGCTTGGGGGCAGTTTTCAAGTGCCGGGCGCACCATAACTGCACCACGTCCAGCACTTTGCCCAGTAGAAACAGCTTAACGCGCTAATCCCGGGCATTCGGACGCGAATTCCAGATGTCCGTCACAGGAATTAATTGAATAGTTTCCAAGAGATAAAATCCCGATCAACAAATGAATTGTCCTTTAAGAGTCCAGGTTCTTAGGATATAGCGTGTGTGCAAGCACTGATATTTTTTTAAAACCTGGATTTGAGGGCTGAATTTGGCAAACATGGATTTAGATAAGAGGAGTATAAACAAAAATTAAATCCTTACGCAAAAAATTCCTGGGTTGATGCGCGTTCACGTGCAAAAACCCAGGACTTTTGTGCTAGTGTGTAAGTAAACACTCAGTCTATGCAGAGATGTTTGATGGGGATCAAGCAGGAGCTACTGACATTTCACACACAACTTGTACAGTCTGCCACGCCTGAAGAAATACAGGGTATTCAGGATTTTCTGGCAACCACAACGTTCTAAAGAGGATCTTGATGTTCTTGAAGTATTAAGGAGCTAGGGTGGGGTGGGTCTCACAGCCACAACTAATACAACATTAGGGGGGAAGCCATCTGCGGTTCAGGTGTGGTATGGAAGGTAGATAGTAACTAGGTTGACCACTAATGGTCAACAGGGTCTCTAGGTCTTCGACAGGTCAAAAGGTCGACATGAGTTTATGGGGTTTTTTTTTGTCGTTTTCTTCCTAGAGTGACCGGTAACCCCACTTAGTGCACCGCTTCGCTCGCCATGCTTCGGGCAAGGTGCTGCGCTCCGCTACTGCTGCTATCGGCACAGGTTACCGTTCCCAATTGTAGTCCACGTGGATCGCTAAGTTTGGAAAAGTTCAAAAAAAGAAAAATAAATTGTGAAAAAAACTCATGTCGACCTGTTGACCTAGAACATGTTGACCTAGAGACCTTGTCGACCTAGATGGTGTCGATCTAGAGACCGGATCCCCTGCGGTTCATGTATCACCACTGGAAAGCAGACCTGTAGTCAGACTGGTGATCACAGGTGAGATCTGTACACTGCCGTCCGTTTCACATACTAGTGCAATGCACAGAAACAGGTCCGTACCCATTCACAATGTTACTCACTTCCATAAGCAGCACAGTTCAGTAGTAACAATTTCTTACATAGCGCTGCAAATTCTGCTGCTTTTTACAATTGGAAGCAACAGATAAAACAAAACTGTGTAATAACAGATAGACAGAGGCGTTGCCTGTACACTGCCTGTTCCATGAACTTGTGGTAACACACTGTTTTAGCGCGGCTCATCACTTCAGACCGGGCGATATGCAAAATGTTTGTTCCGGTGCTCGGCGCCCTTTTTTTTCACACTTCTTGTGTCCAAAAACCAGGTTCAGCTGCAAAATCGGCTAAACCAGTCTGACGCATTGGGCGTGACAAGAAAATGTGAAAAGACGGATTTTGCGCACATTTCGACCTGCCACCTCAGGAGAAGGGGAAGAAGACGTGAAGCAGCTGAATTCCCATCACTGAGGTAAATGGAGTAAGACGTGACCCTGAACATGGGCTGCGGGATCGGACCAATATTACCAGACTAAGGGTGTTTTTTTTTTATGTAAGTAAAGACATAAATGTAGGAAGAAATAGCGGCTTGTGAAGGGCGACTCTAGAGGAGACTGACACTGTATACAGTACACAGTAATTACCACCATTGTCTTCTGTGCTTTAATAACAATGAGTACATGCGCAATATCCACAGTCACGCAAAAGGGATGTAGTCAAAAAGCCAACATTCATGATGTCGACAATGTTAAAATTTCAACATTGAACATGTTGGCATGTTGACGCGTGAAATGTCAAAAAGTAAAATACTGACATTCTGCACGGACCGACAGTGGAGGGTTAGCGCTTAGCTACGGGAAGTGAGGGTTAGGCTATGGGAGGGGAGGGAAGGGCACTAACGGGAAGGTTAGGCCACGAGACGGGAGGTTATGGTTAGGTACTAGAGGAGGGTCAGGCGGCAGGAGAGAAGGGTCAGGCGGCAGGAGGGAAGGTCAGGCGGCAGGAGGGGAGGGTTAGGGTCAGACGCGTGAAATGTCAAAAAGTAAAATACTGACATTCTGCACGGACTGACAGTGGAAGGTTAGCGCTTACCTATGGGAAGTGAGGGTTAGGCTATGGGAGGGGAGGGCACTAACGGGAAGGTTTGGCCATGAGACGGGAGGTTATGGTTAGGTACTAGAGGAGGGTTAAGCTGCAGAAGGGGAGGGTTAGGGTCAGGCGGCAGGAGGGGAGGGTTAGGGTCAGGAGGCTGGAGGGGAGGGTTAGGGTCAGGAGGCTGGAGGGGAGGGTTAGGGTCAGGCGGCAGGAGGGGAGGGATAGGTGGCAGGAGGGAAGGTTACGGTTACGCGGCAGGAGGGGAGGTTACGGTTACGCGGCAGGAGGGGAGGTTACGGTTACGCGGCAGGAGGGGAGGTTACGGTTAGGTGGCAGGATAAGGTTGGGCACAAGGGGAGGGTTAGTGGTTAAGGTTAGTCACATGCTACACCAGAAGGGAGGCTGATCTGCTGAAAGTCCTCATCTGCTGGTCACCAGGCCCACCAGGGACATATCTGTGTCGATAAGTGGTGGCCAATTTCAACCTTACCACCATGTATAGATTCTCCTGTGAACATTAGAAATGCTGACAAAATATACCTATCCCCACTCAAAACTACACAAACCACAGCCATTTCCACATGGGGCAGATCCAACCTTAAAAACATTACACTACATGTCCCACTTGATCCGGAGAATGACAAACGTCCCAACATTTACGCTGTCGGTGTCATTGTAACATGCACATTATTAAGTTACATCTAAAAAGTAACAAGATTGTTATTTTATTTCTCCCTCTGCAATTCCATCATAACCATATCTCATTAGACAATAGCACTTCTGTGTCAATTACTACCATTACACGCAAGTCATGTCTGCAATTCCATCATAACCATATCTCATTAGACAATAGCACTCAATTACTACCATTACACGCAAGTCATGTCTGCAATTCGTATATATAACCTTTGACACAGTTCCCGGTTTAGCAAACCAGGAGCACAGATGACAATTTATAAGAGATTATAAGGACATTATAATGGCAACTTAGAACAGAAGATTATAATGGGTTATAGAAGCAGGGACCTCCGGGGAGACAGCACAGAAAGTACACAGACAAATAATTACCCGTAGTTAGGAATGTATAGCGCTGCAGCAGGTCGTGCTGTAGAAATAAAACACTGCGTTTGCATGACCTAATTTGAAGTTTTCCTATTGTGCAAGAATAAAAAGGTAATTTGTCCTGGCACTACCCCTACCGGCATCATGCCATACCCACAGTGATGCAAGACTCTACTTATGCCAACAAGACTGATTTACCGGTGAGGATTATCACACATGACCATCTGGCGTAACGCCAGTAAGTTCCTGCATGCATACAGGAGACAGAATGAGCAGTCAGCGTGGATGTATGGAAACAGAAATAGCTGACATATTGTGCACTGTAGCAATAAAAAACACATTAATGACGAGAGCGTCTAACAGGCCACATACCCGCCTCAAAAAATCTATTTCCAATACTGAAAAAATAAATAAAGAGCAATAAATGATTACGCAAGTATGATCTATATTAGAGAACACGGTTTCTGTGCATGACATTTGCCATACATTAGCTTACAGATCAGTCATTCTACACATCCCTTGTGACTGACCAGTCTTGTTTGTTTTGGAGAAGTGGTTTCAGTGCAAACGATTATTCTGTTCAGACCCACCCAAGATCACTATCTTACCTTCAATTATCTGGCAGATGAATTTGACCTTCTATGTATTTAGTGAAACCCCAGAGACTAAACCATAACGTCACCCTCGCCCCTCCCCCCCCCTCCCCCGCATACACCCCGACATCTTTATGCAATCATTATAGTCCTGACTATAGGGATATAAAAAGTATATCTATGACCGCATTCTAGAGCCCAGACACACAGGCCATAAGGACACGGCCAAACGTTTTTCTATTGCAAGTCCAAAACGCTTGGCCGCGTCCTTCTGGATGTTGGGGGTAATTCCAAGTTGATCGCAGCAGGATTTTTGATAGCAATTGGGCAAAACCATGTGCACTGCAGGGGAGGCATATATAACATGTGCAGAGAGAGTTAGGTTTGGGTGGGGTGTGTTCAATCTGCAATCTAATTTGCAGTGTAAAAATAAAGCAGCCAGTATTTACACTGCACAGAAACAAAATAACCCACCCAAATCTAACTCTCTCTGCAAATGTTTTATCTGCCCCCCCTGCAGTGCACATGGTTTTGCCCAATTGTTATCAAAAATCCTGCTGTGATCAACTTGGAATTACCCCCGTTGAGCGTTGAAGTAAGCGGTGGCCAAACATGATATTTATATAAAACGGGGCATCAGCACCTTTTCTCGCAGCTTAGGGCAGGGGTAGGCAACCAACTACACATCCCAGCGTGCCGAGCCAAAGATGTGGCATTCCCTAACTGCAAAACAGCTGCAGGGCATGCTGGGAGGTGTAGTGCTACAGGTTGCATACCCAAGGCTTAGGCATGGGTATTCAACCATGGCCCTCCAGCTGCTGTGGAACTACACATCCCAGCAAGCCCTGCCTCAGTTTTAGCATGCCTAAATAGGAAAACTGATGCAGGGCATGCTAGGATGTGTAGTTCCCCAGCAGCTAAAGGGCAGAGGTTGAAGACCCACGGAATAGGGATATCGAGCTATTACCTGCGGCCCCACGTCCCTTCCTCATCTGACGCCATTACTTGTCACCGCTTGCTACACTCGTATAAATGACTGATGGTATGTTATTACAGACTGGGGTTTCCCGCTTTGATAAATCCTATTGCATTAATGTCTTACTGAGATTAAGGGACCTTTAATGGTTAAAAGTCCATGCGGCACCACATCATACTATCCAATACTCTCTAAATCCTGTACCGGTGTCAGAAGGACAGAGGGGCTCGCATATTACAGTCATTAGATAACTTAGATGTCACAAAGTATTAGTCCTTAATTAGGGAGAACATCACAAACATGGAACACGCAAGCAATAATGGTCACTTATGTTCAGCAGCGAAGGATATGACGCTGTGTGGTTTATCGAGACATAAAAGCTTAAAGAGGACTTGTAATAAGCCTGATTAGTATACATTGCTCTTTGCACTATGTATATATACAGATGTGTCCTTATACACTGTGGGTCCACTCACGCCAAATAGCTGCTCTCAGTGTGCCAGGGCCAAGGTGACTAACCAGTGTGCTTGAGAATGCGGCACTTTACGGGCAGCACTTGACAGAATGCAGCACTTGACTCCCACTGTACAGCCTGCAGCTCTGCTAAACGGCAAAATGCCAACGGCTGCCGCTTCCCGTCCTTCGGGACATTCCTGTGAAAGGTCTGAATCTGTGATTCACAGATGTAACCTTAGATGGCCTAGATTACACTTCTACAGCAGACCACTCACATTACAGTCTCTTGCATTTATTTCCACCACGAGACTAACCAGCCTCCGGCAACACCCCAGCTCAGGTGTGAAAGTGGCGCTCGGCAGAGACGCAGTCACCTTGGAATCAGCAGGTCAGTAAAAGGTGTGCACGTCGCTGACGGTCAGATCAGAAGGTCACACTTACAGACGCTTCTACTTGCACCCCCCCCCCCCCCCCCCAATAACATTTATAAAACTAATCAATATATTTTTTATTTGATATTCCAGGGGGGGGGAAAAAAAAAAACACAACCCAATTTGAAACGACTGTGTAACAGGCTTCAATTTAGGCACTGTACCGGCGATATGTCTGAACCTCGCTGTTTACAGACGCAGATCTAGCGGCGCAACGTGCTGTGTGTTTGTGCGGTCAGCCCACCACCCGTACACTTGCTGCAGAGGCCGCTGGTGACTGGAATCACAACTTGGCGAGCACATGTAAATGCCCGCCCAGTTGTGACGTCAGACAGGACTCACCAGGCCGACAACCAGTAAGTGTGTATGCACTTACCAACTGTCAGATAGGTCAGCGGATCAGCCGGACACGCGATGCGTCGTGCTAGTGTGTATCCGGCACTAAGGCACCATTCAAGATAAGTAAGAGCGACGCAAATGTACTTTCCAAAGTCGGTAGCTGTCAAATCTTAATTCTGTGAGGAGATCACGGCCGGCGACTTTATGGCGTTGCGAGGAAATGACCAGAACTGCAGACAAGAATGTGACTCAACCAATAGGAATAATCCTCCAAGACGTCAGCAGTTCCTTCTACGTTTTTCTTCTATTGGTGATTGCTCAACGATTTGCACCACGTGGAGTTTCTCTACGCGAACAGGGTTCCGACGCAATCCAGTGAAAAACAGTATATAGTAAAATCCAACATGAATATCAACATACAATACCGGAAGATGCTTTGTTTACAGAGAACACGGAAGACCCGAGCAATCAGTTTACTAAATGGATCGTTTTACGTCATGGAACATGAAAGAGTAGGGGCCTAGCCTGGACAAACACTAAACCCATTGAGCTGCTGTAATTGATGGGTCGGGATGAGGGATCTGAAGACAACCAAAAGATAGATAAGACCTGCAAACAAATGTTCCAGCTTTTCACGGCTGAGCAGAGCTGAATACAGGCCACATGTGACAAGCTGTAGAGAAACAATTGCCATTCTGTCTCACAAGTACGGCGGGAACTTTGCAGGTCACTGAATAAGCAGCCGACATTCCCAGTATTACCAGAGCACCGAAGGAAACATGCAGATCCATAACTAACAGACCATGACTGTGCGACATGGCAGGAAAAGTCTTCTCGTCCTCGTGTTATATTCTACGTACGGTACTGCTGTGACCAGTCACCAATATGGTGGTCATGTGGAAGGACAAACGCAGATCATTTTGCTTTTTAACGTTAACTATTGATAAATAATTATTCAGTTTAACAAATGTGCATCCAAGCACAGATGGTGTAATGGTTAGCATTACTGCCTCACAGCACTGAGGTCATGGGTTCGATTTCCACCATGGCTTTAACTGTGTGGAGTTTGTATATTCTCCTTGTTCTTGTGTGGGTTTCCCCCAGGTACTCCCGTTTCCTCCCACAATCCAAAAATAAACTTGTAGGTTTTTTGGCTCCAAACAAAATTAACCCTAGCGTGAATGTGTGGCAAGGACTATAGATTGTAAGCTCCACTGGGGAAGGGACTGATGTGAATGTCCAAATATTCTCTGTACAGCGCTGCGGCATATGCGAGCGCTATATGCGACACTTAGGTCGGAATACAGATTGGTGTAAGTTTCAAAAAAAGGGCCTAGGATAGTTTGAAATGCGTTTGAAGTGCACGGGAGATTACCACTGTTGGATCCAGAGGGGTTTTATATATCGTGACCCACCTAGAGCAATTGATTTACATCTGTTTGAGGGCTGCTCCAGTTCTCAAACTTTCCGTATGACCCTAAGTGACGTCACAAGGGAAAGTGGATCCATATAAGAAGCACCCAGAGTTGGGACTATATGCTGGAGAAAAAAAGCCTATGACAGGAACATATTATCGTTCTCTATCTGCTTGAGTTATTTGTGTAAATGTCCTGTATTATCGATACGTAACTTTCGGTGTATTTTTTAGAAGGGAGCGGCAGGCACAATTGACAATTTTAGGTGGCATTAAAGTAACATAGTTCAACAGAATTGTGTAAAATGGGCACTTATCTGGGGAGTCACCCCTTTGTTCATTAGGAGTTACCCATGTGACTAACACCGCGCAGTTGCTGACCTCCGAGGTTGTGTCGCCGAATTCTTTGTTCCACAAAGGCAAATCATTTAAACACCTTTCTAATGAAATAAATGCAGCTACATCAGCTGTCACTTTGTAGAATAATCCCAGTTATTAGCAATTGTGTCTCCTTAGATCCTGCGGTGTAAATAGCGATTTCCGCAATTTACTGTGTGGCTTTATTTCTGGCTCAGTTTATTATTCGCCCTGACCTGAGCAGGATCAATGTAATGAATTGTAATGCAACCTTAAAATGCTCAGTTGGCCAGAAGAGATAATTTTGCTATTTGCTCCAGTTTATTGCCCCTGACCAATTTACCTAGAGATCAGTCTATGTCGCACACACTTGACCAGTAATCGGTTTTTGGTCTATGCACAAAAGCTGCCGTCTGTCAAAAAAAACTGCAGTTTTCGACTTTTTTAGGTCGCAAGGGGTTCCGACCTATTCAATATAACCCCAAAATTATCCGACAAGTCAGGGAATTTGACTTATCGGAAAGCACGTGGATCGGCAGAATAGCTGCCGATCCACATGCTTCTGTCGAAAACGGGGCCAATCCGACAGGTTTTGGCTCCCTTTCCGACCATCTCAATCTGACTTTAAAAAAAAGTCGGATTGAGAGGAAGAGGGAGAAGAGGAAGAGGACCACGGCAAAAGCACAGCATATGCAGGAGGATGTGGCACAGCCGCCGCTCACGGCAGCATCCACCCGGCTCCAGCAAGCGAGATCCCGCTTGCTGGAGCTGGGTGGACGCTGCCGTGAGGTCTGGCGGCGGTGCCACATCCTCCTACAACGCTGCTGTAGCGCTGCTCTCCCCCCTTCTCCCCATGGCTCTCTCCCCCCCTCCATCTCCTCCTCTCGGCTCCCTCATCTCAAATCGACTTTAACGCCACACTATACGATGATAGTAAATAGTATCTGTGTCTTGTTACAGAATGTGATAAAGAACTAGACCACGTCTTCTGACTGAGGTGTTCCAGCTCCTGTGATCAGGACGAGACGTGCTTCAATAATGTCTCAGTACAGCCTTTATTCTGCTCTCCAGAGAGAGAGAGAGAGAGAGAGAGAGAGAGAAAGAGTGTGGTGGGGGGGTTCTGTACCGAGGACGAAGTATGCTCCAAGCACATCTGTGACAGAAGAGTCCGCACAGATGTTCCAAAGGCAAGCATCTGCATTAACATACTGACCGTCCTTTCAAGGCCAACTGGCACTCGATGAGAAGACACTTGCCTATTTATTGATTCAGATACGACCACATGAAAGCCAGGAATGCAAGACTCGCACCTGCCAGGTTATTAAAGCAGCAAGGTCAGAACAGACTGCTGATCCACATGAAAACTCCTCCATAACTACAGCGCCCCCACCCCCTCCTACAGATCTCCAGCCTGGGGACACACACAAAAGGAATGTACAGTGCCCTTAATCCATCATATAGACATTACTGCGCCAATCAGCAGCATATCAATCCCCCCTCCCAAAAACCTAAATAAAGTTCTCTCAACTATTAGATTATCTAACTTCCCCAGGTAAAGCGTCTGGAGAATACAGTAGCTGTGAGACAACAGAACGTAACGTGCAAATGTATAAACAATAGACAGCTATGACGGGCGCGCTCCCTGGTTTTAATGAGGTCTTCCTGCAATAACCGGTCTGACCTAACCGTTCTGAATAAACCAGTTTGGCAGGCTCGACAGCAGATAACATCCATTGTAGCCGAATATGTAAATCCTCATTATCCCCCCCACCACTTCCAACATCTGCTAAAAAATCTTATTAGGAGAGATCAAGCTGTATTCACTGACCTGGATAGTCATCTCTTTTTATAATGAGGGAGACTGAAAGATGATTCATTTTTAATGTACAAGTTTTAGAGATTCTTTCCATTGAAGGGTTACAGATTAACCAGAAGTACGGGACAGACAGACAATTTTACAGGGAAATTCTTTTATGCTTATTGCTTTTGTCTCCTCAGTTTTACTGCATGACTATTTATGAACACCATCACTGTATTAATTGCTGCCGCCCTAAGTATGAGGCCATTTTACAGTGCAATTTCTCGGAGAGGTGCCTGTTTAGGTTAACGATGAAAAACAGTTCCTACACTTTGGCCTAATTAGACAAGGCTTTCCATTTATCATGGTACTAGATGGGTTGGGTACAAAATACCAACAGTCAGGATCAGGACCGTAATGAGACCGACGGAGGGATCCCGACTTCCAGAATCCCAACACATTCTGGTATTTTCTCCCTACCCCTAACCAACCACCCGTTCCGCAGCCTAACCCGAACCTTCCTCTCCAGCAGCAGCCTAACCCGAACCTCCCTCTCCAACAGCAGCCTAACCCGAACCTCCCTCTCCAGCAGCAGCCTAACCCGAACCTCCCTCTCCAGCAGCAGCCTAACCCGAACCTTCCTCTCCGACAGCCTAACCCGAACCTCCCTCTCCAGCAGCAGCCTAACCCGAACCTCCCTCTCCAGCAGCAGCCTAACCCGAACCTTCCTCTCCGACAGCCTAACCCGAACCTCCCTCTCCAGCAGCAGCCTAACCCGAACCTCCCTCTCCAGCAGCAGCCTAACCCGAACCTCCCTCTCCAACAGCAGCCTAACCCGAACCTCCCTCTCCAGCAGCAACCTAACCCGAACCTCCCTCTCCAGCAGCAGCCTAACCCGAACCTCCATCTCCAGCAGCAGCCTAACCCGAACCTCCCTCTCCAGCAGCAACCTAACCCGAACCTCCCTCTCCAGCAACAGCCTAACCCGAACCTCCCTCTCCAGCAGCAACCTAACCCGAACCTCCCTCTCCAGCAGCAACCTAACCCGAACCTCCCTCTCCAGCAGCAGCCTAACCCGAACCTCACTCTCCGACAGCCTAACCCTAACTGCACCCTCCTGCATCCTAACCTGAACCTCCCCTTCCAACAACCTAACCCTAATTGCATCTTCCTGCAGCCTAACCCTAATTGCATCCTCCTGCAGCCTAACCCTAATTGCACCCCCCACATCCTAACCTGAACCTCCCCTTCCAACAACCTAACCCTAATCGCACCCTCCTGCAGCCTAGCCTGAGCCTCTCCTTCCAACAGCCTAACCCTAATTGCACCCTACTGTAGCCTAACCCTAATTGCATCCTCCTGCATCCTAACCCGAACCTCCCCCTCCAGCAGCCTAACCCTAATTGCACCCTACTGTAGCCTAACCCTAATTGCATCCTCCTGCATCCTAACCTGAACCTCCCCCTCCAGCAGCCTAACCCTAACACACTCCTCCACTGCCCTCTAACACTAACCGCCCTCTTCTGCAGCCTAACCCTAACCTACCACCTAGTGCCTAACCCTACCGCCTGGTACTTACCTCCGGGATGAGTTTATATTCTGGCCATCAGTCTCCTGCCCGTCGGGAGACCAGCTGGCGGTATTTTGACCGCATCCTACTAGATATATGGACACTATGTAGTGTCCATATATTTGAGGCCACAGCCTGCGTAAGCAACAACACTGTTCTGCCACAATAGTTCCTCAGGAGTGAAGAGACTCAGCCCGAGCTACAGATTCTATTTGCAATGCAGAGTTTATTCCTTCACACATCCTCAAATACTGAAATGATTCCTTACGTTAAATACAAGGCCAGATGTACCAAGCCTTGAAAAGTATAAAATTGCATGGTGATAAAGTACCAACCAATCAGCTCCTGTCGTTTTTCAAACCCAGCCTGTAACATGGCAGTTAGGAGCGGATTGGTTTGTACTTTATCACCGTAAAATGTATCACCTTTCAAGGCATAGTACATCTCCCCCATAATTACTATTCAACTGACTACATACGACAGTCCGGTATCGCCCTTAGAATTGCTACCTACATACTTAGGATCTACTATACATCAAAAACCTGAAAAGGTCAGACAGGCTGCTGGGACACTGCGGGAACCATTCAATCTTGCAGAGACGCTCACAAAATGCCATGGGAATGCTTTGGTCACAGTCAGAACGCTGGCATCTATCGATCGGCAACGTCACCAAATTTTCCCTTGCACCACGTAGAGATGTGCAGAAAAAATAAGATTTTACTTACCGATAAATCTATTTCTCGTAGTCCGTAGTGGATGCTGGGGACTCCGTCAGGACCATGGGGATTAGCGGCTCCGCAGGAGACAGGGCACAAAAATAAAGCTTTAGGATCAGGTGGTGTGCACTGGCTCCTCCCCCTATGACCCTCCTCCAAGCCTCAGTTAGGATACTGTGCCCGGACGAGCGTACACAATAAGGAAGGATTTTGAATCCCGGGTAAGACTCATACCAGCCACACCAATCACACCGTACAACTTGTGATCTGAACCCAGTTAACAGTATGACAACGTAGGAGCCTCTGAACAGACGGCTCACAACAATAACAACCCGATTTTTTTGTAACAATAACTATGTACAAGTATTGCAGACAATCCGCACTTGGGATGGGCGCCCAGCATCCACTACGGACTACGAGAAATAGATTTATCGGTAAGTAAAATCTTATTTTCTCCAACGTCCTAGTGGATGCTGGGGACTCCGTCAGGACCATGGGGATTATACCAAAGCTCCCAAACGGGCGGGAGAGTGCGGATGACTCTGCAGCACCGAATGAGAGAACTCTAGGTCCTCTTTAGCCAGGGTATCAAATTTGTAGAATTTTACAAACGTGTTCTCCCCCGACCACGTAGCTGCTCGGCAGAGTTGTAATGCCGAGACCCCTCGGGCAGCCGCCCAGGATGAGCCCACCTTCCTTGTGGAATGGGCCTTGACAGATTTAGGCTGTGGCAGGCCTGCCACAGAATGTGCAAGTTGAATTGTGCTACAGATCCAACGAGCAATCGTCTGCTTAGAAGCAGGAGCACCCAGCTTGTTGGGTGCATACAGTATAAACAGCGAGTCAGATTTTCTGACTCCAGCCGTCCTTGAAATATATATTTTCAATGCCCTGACAACGTCCAGCAACTTGGAATCCTCCAAATCGCTAGTAGCCGCAGGCACCACAATAGGCTGGTTCAGGTGAAACGCTGACACCACCTTAGGCAGAAAATGAGGACGCGTCCGCAGTTCTGCCCTGTCCGAATGGAAAATCAAATATGGGCTTTTATACGATAAAGCCGCCAATTCTGACACTCTCCTGGCTGAAGCCAGGGCTAGTAGCATGGTTACTTTCCATGTAAGATATTTCAAATCCGCCGATTTGAGTGGCTCAAACCAATGGGATTTGAGAAAATCCAAAACTACATTAAGGTCCCACGGAGCCACTGGGGGCACAACCGGGGGCTGTATATGTAGTACTCCTTTTACAAAAGTCTGGACTTCAGGAACTGAAGCCAATTCTTTCTGGAAGAAAATCGACAGGGCCGAAATTTGAACCTTAATGGACCCCAACTTGAGGCCCATAGACAATCCTGTTTGCAGGAAATGTAGGAATCGACCGAATTGAAATTCCTCCGTGGGGGCCTTCCTGGCCTCACACCACGCAACATATTTTCTCCAAATGCGGTGATAATGTTGTGCAGTCTCCTCCTTCCTGGCTTTTACCAGTGTAGGAATGACCTCTTCGGGAATGCCTTTTTCCCTTAGAATTCGGCGTTCAACCGCCATGCCGTCAATCGCAGCCGCGGTAAGTCTTGGAATAGACACGGTCCCTGCTGAAGCAGGTCCCGTCTTAGAGGTAGAGGCCACGGATCTTCCGTGAGCATCTCCTGAAGTTCCGGGTACCAAGTTCTTCTTGGCCAATCCGGAGCCACGAGTATCGTTCTTACTCCCCTTTGCCGTATAATTCTCAGTACTTTTGGTATGAGAGGCAGAGGAGGAAACACATACACTGACTGGAACACCCACGGCGTTACCAGAGCGTCCACAGCTATTGCCTGAGGGTCTCTTGATTTGGCGCAATACCTGTCCAGTTTTTTTTTTGAGGCGAGACGCCATCATGTCCACCTTTGGTTTTTCCCAACGGTTCACAATCATGTGGAAGACTTCTGGATGAAGTCCCCACTCTCTCGGGTGTAGATCGTGTCTGCTGAGGAAGTCTGCTTCCCAGTTGTCCACTCCCGGAATGAACACTGCTGACAGTGCTATCACATGATCTTCTGCCCAGCGAAGAATCCTTGCAGCTTCTGCCATTGCTCTCCTGCTTCTTGTGCCGCCCTGTCTGTTTACGTGGGCGACTGCCGTGATGTTGTCCGACTGGATCAACACCGGCTGACCCTGAAGCAGGGGTTTTGCCAGGCTTAGAGCATTGTAAATCGCTCTTAGCTCCAGTATATTTATGTGAAGAGACATCTCCAGGTTTGACCATACTCCCTGGAAGTTTCTTCCCTGTGTGACCGCTCCCCAGCCTCTCAGACTGGCATCCGTGGTCACCAGGACCCAGTCCTGTATGCCGAATCTGCGGCCCTCTAACAGATGAGCACTCTGCAACCACCACAGAAGAGACACCCTTGTCCGTGCCGACAAGGTTATCCGCTGATGCATCTGCAGATGCGATCCGGACCATTTGTCCAGCAGATCCCACTGAAAAGTTCGTGCGTGGAATCTGCCAAATGGAATTCGCTTCGTAAGAAGCCACCATCTTTCCCAGGACTCTTGTGCATTGATGCACAGACACTTTCCCTGGTTTTAGGAGGTTCCTGACAAGTTCGGATAACTCCTTGGCTTTCTCCTCCGGAAGAAACACCTTTTTCTGAACCGTGTCCAGAATCATTCCCAGGAACAGCAGACGTGTCGTCGGGGTCAATTGAGATTTTGGAAAATTCAGAATCCACCCGTGCTGTTGCAGCACTATTTGGGTTAGTGCTACTACGTCCCCCAGCTGTTCCCTGGACCTTGCCCTTATCAGGAGATCGTCCAAGTAAGGGATAATTAATACGCCTTTTCTTCGTAGAAGAAACATCATTTCGGCCATTACCTTGGTAAAGACCCGAGGTGCCGTGGACAATCCAAACGGCAGCGTCTGAAACTGATAATGACAGTTTTGCACCACGAACCTGAGGTACCCTTGATGTGAAGGGCAAATTGGGACATGCAGGTAAGCATCCTTGATGTCCAGGGACACCATAAAGTCCCCTTCTTCCAGATTCGCTATCACTGCTCTGAGTGACTCCATCTTGAACTTGAATTTTTTGTATGTACAGGTTCAAAGATTTCAGATTTAGAATAGGTCTTACCGAGCCGTCCGGCTTCGGTACCACAAATAGTGTGTAATAATACCCCTTTCCCTGTTGTAGGAGGGGTACCTTGACTATCACCTGCTGAGAATACAACTTGTGAATGGCTTCCAATACCGTCGCCCTGTCTGAGGGAGACGTTGGCAGAGCCGACTTTAGGAACCGGCGAGGGGGAGACTTCTCGAATTCCAACCTGTAACCCTGAGATATTATCTGCAGGATCCAGGGGTCCACCTGTGAGCAAGCCCACTGCGCACTGAAATTCTTGAGTCGACCCCCCACCGTTTCTGAGTCCGCTTGTAAAGCCCCAGCGTCATGCTGAGGGCTTTGCAGAACCCGCGGAGGGCTTCTGTTCCTGGGAAGGAGCTGCTTGCTGCCCTCTCTTACCCTTTCCTCTGCCTCGGGGCAGATATGACTGTCCTTTTGCCCGCTTGTTCTTATAGGACCGAAAGGACTGCGGCTGAAAAGACGGTGTCTTTTTCTGTTGGGAGGGGGTCTGAGGTAAAAAGGTGGATTTCCCGGCCGTTGCCGTTGCCGTGGCCACCAGATCCGATAGACCGACGCCAAATAATTCCTCCCCTTTATACGGCAATACTTCCATATGCCGTTTGGAATCCGCATCACCTGACCACTGTCGTGTCCATAAACTTCTTCTGGCAGATATGGACATCGCACTTACTCTCGATGCCAGAGTGCAAATATCCCTCTGAGCATCTCGCATATAAAGAAAAGCATCCTTTAATTGCTCTAAAGTCTGTAAAATACTGTCCCTATCTAGGGTATCAATATTTTCAGTCAGGGAATCCGACCAGACCACCCCAGCACTGCACATCCAGGCTGAGGCGATGGCCGGTCGCAGTATAACACCAGTATGTGTGTATATACTTTTTAGGGTAGTTTCCAGCCTCCTATCAGCTGGATCCTTGAGGGCGGCCGTATCAGGAGACGGTAACGCCACTTGTTTTGATAAGCGTGTGAGCGCCTTATCCACCTTAGGGGGTGTTTCCCAGCGCGCCCTAACCTCTGGCGGGAAAGGGTATAATGCCAATAACTTTTTTGAAATTAGCCCTTTTCTATCTGGGTTAACCCACGCTTCATCACATACATCATTCAATTCCTCTGATTCAGGAAAAACTACAGGTAGTTTTTTTACCCCCCACATAATACCCCTTTTTGTGGTACTTGTAGTATCAGAGATATGCAAAGCCTCCTTCATTGCCGTGATCATATAACGTGTGGCCCTACTGGAAAATACGTTTGTTTCTTCACCGTCGACACTAGATTCAGTGTCCGTGTCTGGGTCTGTATCGACCGACTGAGGTAAAGGGCGTTTTACAGCCCCTGACGGTGTCTGAGACGCCTGGGCAGGTACTAACTGGTTTGACGGCCGTCTCATGTCGTCAACTGATTTTTGTAATGTGCTGACATTATCACGTAATTCCATAAACAAAGCCATCCATTCCGGTGTCGACTCCCTAGGGGGTGACATCACCATTATCGGCAATTGCTCTGCCTCCACACCAACATCGTCCTCATACATGTCGACACACACGTACCGACACACAGCAGACACACAGGGAATGCTCTATTGAAGACAGGACCCCACTAGCCCTTTGGGGAGACAGAGGGAGAGTTTGCCAGCACACACCCAAGCGCTATAATATATATGGGAACAACCCTATATAAGTGTTGTATCCTTATAGCAGCTTAAATATAGCAATATCGCCAAAAAAAGTGCCCCCCCTCTCTGTTTTACCCTGTTTCTGTAGTGCAGTGCAGGGGAGAGTCCTGGGAGCCTTCCTCACAGCGGAGCTGAGCAGGAAAATGGCGCTGTGTGCTGAGGAGAATAAGCCCCGCCCCCTATTTCGGCGGGCTCTTCTCCGGAGATTGTGAGATCTGGCAGGGGTTAAATACATCCATATAGCCTCAAGGGCTATATGTGATGTATTTTTAGCCATAAACAAGGTATTATACATTGCTGCCCAGGGCGCCCCCCCCGCGCCCTGCACCCTCCGTGACCGCTGTGTGAAGTGTGCTGACAACAATGGCGCACAGCTGCAGTGCTGTGCGCTACCTCAGGAAGACTGAAAAGTCTTCTGCCGCCTGCTTCTGGACCTCTTCCATCTTCGGCATCTGCAAGGGGGGTCGGCGGCGCGGCTCCGGGACGAACCCCAGGGTGAGACCTGTGTTCCGACTCCCTCTGGAGCTAATGGTGTCCAGTAGCCTAAGAAGCCAATCCATCCTGCACGCAGGTGAGTTCACTTCTCTCCCCTAAGTCCCTCGATGCAGTGAGCCTGTTGCCAGCAGGACTCACTGAAAATAAAAAACCTAAAAACTTTTTCTAAGCAGCTCTTTAGGAGAGCCACCTAGATTGCACCCTGCTCGGACGGGCACAAAAACCTAACTGGGGCTTGGAGGAGGGTCATAGGGGGAGGAGCCAGTGCACACCACCTGATCCTAAAGCTTTATTTTTGTGCCCTGTCTCCTGCGGAGCCGCTAATCCCCATGGTCCTGACGGAGTCCCCAGCATCCACTAGGACGTTAGAGAAATGAGCAATGTTGGTCTACTGCAATTGCTGGGGATGTATGCAGCCAACCACTGCAGGGAACGGAGTCCACCAATACACCAGTCACATCTCAGCAGACAAAACTACCGACTCAGGGCCTAATGCAAACCTGATCGCAGCAGCAAAATCTCTCTAATGGGCAGAACCGTGCTGCACTGCAGGTGGGGCTGATGTAACATGTGCAGAGAGAGTTTGATTTGGGTGGGGTGTGTTCAAACTGAAAACTAAATTGCAGTGTAAAAATAAAGCAGCCAGTATTTACCCTGCACAGAAACAATATAACCCACCCACATCTAACTCTCTCTGCACATGTTACATCTGCCCTACCTGCACTGCACATGGTTTTGCCCATTAGAGAAATACTTTGCTGCTGCGATCAGGTCTGAATAGTCCCTCAGACGTAAAATACATAATTTAGGGGTAAATTTACTAAGCAGCACTTCTCATGATGGGCTCATTAGAGATCAAAGGGTTAATTTACGCCGCAACGGCTCTTGACAGCCCATTCTCTGTTTTTAACCAGGAAAATTTAATCCACAATTTTCATATACACAATTTAACGTAGAGATTTAAAATGGAAACAACCAAAATCAGAGCTTTAAATTTAAATACTAGATGTATGTATGTATGTATGTATGTATGTATGTATGTATGTATGTATGTATGTATGTATGTATGTGATATATATATATATATAGATATATCTCACACAATCAGAAGAAAGTTTCCAGTGACTTCCTGAGACTCGTGTACTAATCGATCACTGTTTTTTTTCTGTGGCCATTCCTGGATTGTTTGCCGATCCTTTGGGCGCTGGCCTATATGAGGGAACAGGTGCATTTGAAAGGTTCTGTTATCCTCATACATTGAGGCAGGACTCCAGCAAATAACATTCTATGTACGTATGGCGGGGGAAACGGCATTAATCTTTCAGCCAATGTTTATTTTACACATTCTGACAATTTTAAAACACAGGTCACTAGTAAAAAGCATCACATTATGCAGCATCCCTGTTATGTCACTATATTCCAGCAAAACTTGTCAGATCAGCAAGTGACACGGATGGAGACGGCTGGTGGGTTGTATGATTAACCACCCTCCAGCTAA
The DNA here is from genome assembly GCF_028390025.1 of Pseudophryne corroboree. NCBI lineage: Eukaryota > Metazoa > Chordata > Amphibia > Anura > Myobatrachidae > Pseudophryne > Pseudophryne corroboree. Next base: position 30,923,634 of record NC_086453.1, on the reverse strand, counting down.
GTCAGTTATACTCTGCCGTAACACATATATTAGTTTGCAAATAAAAGCAAAACATTTCCGTTTGTTGTGTATCCAGTTCGGTCCCGAGCATCAAAAACTGGAAAATCAACTTATTTGCAGTGAGGGGTCGACTGGCTGCTGTCGCTTGGAAGGCAGGCCGAGTAACAGGAACGGGCGCTGGGAAGGCAGGCCGGACAACAGGAACGGGCGCTGGGAAGGCAGGCCGGACAACAGGAACGGGCGCTGGGAAGGCAGGCCGGACAACAGGAACGGGCGCTGGGAAGGCAGGCCGGACAACAGGAACGGGCGCTGGGAAGGCAGGCCGGACAACAGGAACGGGCGCTGGGAAGGCAGGCCGGACAACAGGAACGGGCGCTGGGAAGGCAGGCCGGACAACAGGAACGGGCGCTGGGAAGGCAGGCCGGACAACAGGAACGGGCGCTGGGAAGGCAGGCCGGACAACAGGAACGGGCGCTGGGAAGGCAGGCCGGACAACAGGAACGGGCGCTGGGAAGGCAGGCCGGACAACAGGATTGTCTGGTATTTGGCCTCTGACCTTTACTGGACCGCTGACTGATTAAACAGTACATCATGCTTTTTATTTAGTGCAGAAATGAATTTCACATAATGTCCACTGAACGTGTAATATGTAAATCCAGTGTTAAAGCGTTCTCTCTCAACAAGAACCCTTAAGTTTTGCCTACAGGGCATGGTTTGAGGTTTGCTGTCTGCGGAAGCAGGTGGGATAATTACTTACCGAGTAAATAGATTATCTCACCTGTGCATGATTACACAAATCCACAGAACGTGACCTGCTGGAGGTACTTGAGGGCTAGAGTGGAGAACCACGGTCTTAAAGCATTACAGTAGCATAAACAAAGATACTATTTACCACTACATTTGTAAAGAGCCTATAAAATGAATGTGTCATGCGCTACCTCTTCCACCTTACCTTCCTCCCTAAGTATGCTACCTCTGCCACCTTCTCCTTCCTCCCCACGTGCCCTACCTCCACCACCTTCCTCCCCACGTGCCCTACCTCCACCACCTTCCTTTCCTCCCCAAGTGCACTACCTCCACCGCTTTCCCTTCCTCCCCACGCACGCTGCCTCCACCACCTTCCCCTTCCTCTCCTAATGCCCTACCTCCACCACGTCCCCCTTCCTCTCCTCGTGCCCTACCTCCACCACCTCCCCCTTCCTCTCCTCGTGCCCTACCTCCACCACCTCCCCCTTCCTCTCCTCGTGCCCTACCTCCACCACCCCCCCCCCCTTCCTCTCCTCGTGCCCTACCTCCACCACCTCCCCCTTCCTCTCCTCGTGCCCTACCTCCACCACCCCCCCCCTTCCTCTCCTCGTGCCCTACCTCCACCACCTCCCCCTTCCTCTCCTCGTGCCCTACCTCCACCACCTCCCCCTTCCTCTCCTCGTGCCCTACCTCCACCACCTCCCCCTTCCTCTCCTCGTGCCATACCTCCACCACCTCCCCCTTCCTCTCCTCGTGCCCTACCTCCACCAACTCCCCCTTCCTCTCCTCGTGCCCTGCCTCCACCACCTCCCCCTTCCTCTCCTCGTGCCATACCTCCACCACCTCCCCCTTCCTCTCCTCGTGCCCTACCTCCACCAACTCCCCCTTCCTCTCCTCGTGCCCTGCCTCCACCACCTCCCCTTCCTCCCACTTTGCGCTACCTCAGACTCCTCCCATTGTATGATCTCACTGTGATATGATATATGAATCATGATAGGAGGCCCTGGTTATACTCTTCCAACATGTGTAAAAACTATATAAAAAGGATAGCAGATTTCGCTGTAAAGAGTAGACTCTTTGTCGTCACCTCACAGCCCTGTTCATAAACATCTTTCTAAAATACCCCATGCCATTCCTGCGGCCTACAGATAAGGGCTGCCACTTACCAATCACCCTGTCCATCCTGAGTCATTGCTGTCCTGCTACCCTGCGGACCCGATCCTAAATAAGCGGATCAGGAGGAACCAGCCATAGTCACCAATAAACAGGTGCTGCAGTGCCGCAGGCAGTGAAGGAGCCTAGTGGTAAAGCAATACTCTCCAGTGGGCACTTACAGAACGTCGAGTGTCTGGAGTGACACCAGTCGGAGTGCTCTGTAACAGCAGGTTAACCAAAGATTACTTTTGTACTACTAGTAGCAGCAGGACCGGGTTGGTAGAATAAGCCTGTCCTGTCACACATAACAGAGCAAGCTGTATAATAACAGAGCTCTCAGCCCATAGCACGGTGCGGAAGCAAAGGACGGGCACAGCTACAGTGCAGGCGATATTCTCTCACTGCTAAACCATCACACAATTAAAATGAAGCAAAGCGTTACTTCGCTGGAACTTGGTATTTCCCTAATGTTTGCATGGCACACACATGCTGAAGAGAGGGGTTTTACCGTATTTGGGAACGTGCACATACTTGAGCAGATTCTGAGTCGGACGCAGACGATTATGTCTTTTTGGCGGATGCCCGTTTTGAGTCTTTACGCAAATGCTGAGACAAAGCCCATCCCTGGTGTTTATTGCTGTGTCCAAATGCTATGCTAGGTGTAGGTTCTCCGTCTAAGTATGCCCTCCAAGTCAGCGCCCTTGTACACATCCACTTTCAGCGACTTTCCTATAAGATGCATTGTCTGTGTACGTCTGTTTAGCCATCCACCCCCCACCCCCGTTGCCTTCCAGTATGCCTCATCTTGGTTTTGCCATCAGAGAATGCTAAAACTGGAATGCTGTGCTGAGATGTGTAGCTCAACAGCAGCTGAGGACTGCTTAGTGGCCACCACCGGCCTTCCAGTTTCCAACCAGGAACACCGACCCCTACATTTTATGCGGCCTGTATGAACAAAATCGGGACCCGTGCGCGCTGCGACTCAGACGCACGTGCAGAAGAAAAAAAAACAATCGCTGGCGGTTTGCACGACGAGCGACACAGCGTGTCTACCTCCAACCATGGGGATGCTAATCCCAGAGCGGAAGGGAAAATATTGCGCACTAAGCCGAGGGGTATCGATATACAAGACAGTCCTGTAAATGATATGATTAACACAAACTAAGGCAGTCAGGAGGGTTTGGGGACAAAGGTAAGGTTATTTTTGGATAAAAGAGTACAATAGCTATTGATAACGGCCAGTGGACTTTAGAAACAAGACCTTTACAGAAGCTGGGGAAATTCCTGCTGTATGACGATTGCTATTCACTCCGCTCAGCAGGTACAAGACACACAGAGGGCTGTAGCAACCTGACGCGCTCCTCCCACACCCACCAGCTCAGAATAAACAAAGGCACGAAAAGCGCATGAAGAACAGGACAAACGGGAAGCAAGGGTCCCACCAATGTGTCCGATTTTTATAGGGCGATTAAAGTTTTAGAACGTAGGACGGCAGCTTATTATTATTAAATTTTATTTATAAGGCGCCACAAGTGTTTCGCAGCGCCGTACATAGGACAGTACTGGGTGACAAAACCTAGCATTACAGTAAATAACAAAAAAAAAAAAAAAAGTGCAGGTAACAGAGAGCACCACAATTCTCAAGACATAATACAGCTACGATGTAAGTAATGAGGGAGTGATCATCGTACTACTAGGAGCTGGCGGCCATAGATAGAGATGAGCCTTTACCAGCAGGAGAAAAAGCGGGTAAAGATGGTCGCTGATTAGGGGAGAGCTGTGAGTGTAATGTGAGGAGAAGAGGGTTTTGACAACAAGAGGAAAGAGGGCCCTGCTCTGAAGAGCTAACAATCTAGTGGGAGGGGTCGACAGGCAGATGACATGGGGTGCAAGCAAGCGGGAGGTAGCCTGATGGCAGGGTGCAGAGATGGTCAAGGCATGAGGCAGGGGGATGGAGGTGCAGCCTCAGGACTAGGTTATGCATCGGAAAAGTACACTGGGTTTTCAGTCCCCGTTTGAAGCTTTGCAAGGTCCGGGAGCGTCTTACCTACATATTCCGCAAGGACAATGGACTAGCTTAGTACAAGCAAAATTAATTAAAATGCATTTTTTTCTAGCTTGTTGGTATAAATGAGACTTGAGGGTTAAAAAAACCAAAACATTAAAAATAAGAATTTACTCACCGGTAATTCTATTTCTCGTAGTCCGTAGTGGATGCTGGGAACTCCGTAAGGACCATGGGGAATAGACGGGCTCCGCAGGAGACTGGGCACTCTAAAGAAAGATTTAGGACTATCTGGTGTGCACTGGCTCCTCCCCCTATGACCCTCCTCCAAGCCTCAGTTAGGACACTGTTCCCGGAAGAGCTGACACAATAAGGAAGGATTTTGAATCCCGGGTAAGACTCATACCAGCCACACCAATCACACCATATAACTCGTGATAGGAACCCCGGTTAACAGTAGGATAACAGTGGAGCCTCTGAATAGATGGCTCGCACAACAACCCGATTTGTGTAACAATAACTATTTACAAGTATTGCAGACAATCCGCACTTGGGATGGGCGCCCAGCATCCACTACGGACTACGAGAAATAGAATTACCGGTGAGTAAATTCTTATTTTCTCTGACATCCTAGTGGATGCTGGGAACTCCGTAAGGACCATGGGGATTATACCAAAGCTCCCAAACGTGCGGGAGAGTGCGGATGACTCTGCAGCACCGAATGAGAGAACTCCAGGTCCTCCTCAGTCAGGGTATCAAATTTATAAAATTTAGCAAACGTGTTTGCCCCTGACCAAGTAGCAGCTCGGCAAAGTTGTAAAGCCGAGACCCCTCGGGCAGCTGTCCAAGATGAGCCCACCTTCCTCGTGGAATGGGCCTTAACAGATTTAGGCTGCGGTAGTCCCACCGCAGAATGCGCCAGCTGAATAGTGCTACAAATCCAGCGCGCGATAGTCTGCTTAGAAGCAGGAGCACCTAGCTTGTTGGGTGCATAGAGAATAAACAGCGAGTCAGTTTTCCTGACTCCAGCCGTCCTAGAAACAAAGTTTCAGGGCCCTGACTACGTCCAGTAACTTGGAATCCTCCAAATCCCTAGTAGCCGCAGGCACCACAATAGGTTGGTTCAAGTGAAAAGCTGATACCACCTTCGGGAGAAACTGAGGACGAGTCCTCAACTCTGCCCTATCCATATGGAAAATTAGATAAGGGCTTGTACAGGACAAAGCCGCCAATTCTGACACACGTCTGGCCGAAGCCAGAGCAAACAGCATAACCACTTTCCACGTGAGATATGTCAAATCCACCGTCTTAAGTGGCTCAAACCAATGTGATTCCAGGAACTCCAGAACCACATTGAGATCCCAAGGTGCCACTGGGGCACAAAAGGAGGCTGAATATGCAGAACTCCCTTGACAAAAGTCTGAACTTCAGGCAGTGAAGCCAGTTCTTTCTGGAAGAAAATCGACAGGGCCGAGATCTGGACCTTAATGGACCCCAATTTGAGGCCCAACGACACCCCTGCTTGCAGGAAATGCAGGAATCGACCCAGGTGAAATTCCTCCGTTGGGGCCTTCTTGGCCTCACACCAAGCAACATACTTCCGCCAAATGCGGTGATAATGTTTTGCGGTGACATCCTCCGGAATGCCCTTTTCCTTTAGGATCCGGTGTTCAAACCGCCATGCCGTCAAACGTAGCCGCGGTAAGTCTTGGAACAGACAGGGTCCCTGCTGCAGCAGGTCTTGTCTGAGCGGCAGAGGCCAAGGGTCCTCTGCAAGTATCTCTTGAAGTTCCGGGTACCAAGCTCTTCTTGGCCAATCCGGAACCACGAGTATAGTTTTCACTCCTCGCCTTTTTATTATTCTCAGTACCTTGGGTATGAGAGGCAGAGGAGGAAACACATAAACCGACTGGTACACCCACGGTGTCACTAGAGCGTCCACAGCGATCGCCTGAGGGTCCCTTGACCTGGCGCAATATCGTATTAGCTTTGAGGCGGGACGCCATCATCCACCTGTGGTCTTTCCCAACGGTTTACCAGCATTTGGAAGACTTCTGGAGGAAGTCTCCATTCTCCCGGGTGGAGGTCGTGTCTGCTGAGGAAGTCTATTTCCCAGTTGACCACTCCCGGAATGAACACTGCTGTCAGTGCTAACACATGATTCTCTGCCCATCGGAGAATCCTTGTGGCTTCTGCCATTGCCCTCCTGCTTCTTGTGCCGCCCTGTCTGTTTACATGGGCGACCGCCGTGATGTTGTCTGATTGGATCAGTACCGGCCGGTTCTGAAGCAGGGGCCTGGCTTGGCTTAGGGCATTGTAAATGGCCCTTAGCTCCAGAATATTTATGTGAAGCGAAATTTCCTGATTTGACCACAGTCCTTGGAAATTTCTTCCCTGTGTGACTGCACCCCAGCCCCGAAGGCTGGCATCCGTGGTCACCAGGACCCAGTCCTGAATTCCGAATCTGCGGCCCTCTAGTAGATGAGCCCTCTGCAGCCACCACAGCAGCGACACCCTTGTTTTTGCCGACAGGGTTATCCGCTGTTGCATCTGGAGATGGGACCCGGACCATTTGTCCAACAGGTCCCACTGGAAAGTCCTTGCGTGGAACCTTCCGAATGGAATTGCTTCGTATGAAGCTACCATTTTTCCCAGGACTCGTGTGCATTGATGTATCGACACCTGTCCCGGTTTTAGGATGTCTCTGACTAGAGATGACAATTCCTCGGCTTTTTCCACTGGAAGAAACACTCTTTTCTGGTCTGTGTCCAGAATCATTCCCAGGAACAGAAGACGTGTCGTCGGGACCAGCTGTGACTTTGGAATATTGAGAATCCAGCCTTGCTGTTGTAGCACTTTCCGAGAAAGTGCTACCCCCACTACCAACTGTTCCTTGGACCTCGCCTTTATCAGGAGATCGTCCAAGTACGGGATAATTAAAACTCCCTTCTTGCGAAGGAGTATCATCATTTTGGTCATTACCCTGGTAAAGACCCTCGGTGCCGTGGATAAACCAACGGCAGCGTCTGGAACTGATAGTGACAGTCCTGTACCACAACTCTGAGGTACTCCTGGTGAGGAGGGTAAATGGGGACATGCAGGTAAGCATCCTTGATGTCCCGAGAGACCCTGTAATCCCCCTCGTCCAGGTTCGCAATAATCGCCCTGAGCGATTCCATCTTGAACTTGAATCTTTTGTTATATGTGTTCAAGGATTGTAAATTTAAGATGGGTCTCACCGAACCGGCCGGTTTCGGTACCACAAACATTGTGGAATAGTAACCCTTTTCCTGTTGAAGGAGGGGTACCTTGATAATCACTTGCAGTGAATACAGTTTTTGGATAGCCACCAACACTGCCTCCCTGGCATAGGGAGTTGCCGGTAAGGCAGATTTTAGGAAACGGCGGGGGGGAGACGTCTCGAATTCCAGCCTGTACCCCTGAGATACTGTTTGAAGAACCCAGGGATCCACCTGTGAGAGAGCCCACTGTGCGCTGAAATTTCTGAGACGGGCCCCCACCGTACTCCGGTCCGCCTGAGCAGCCCCAGCGTCATGCTGTGGACTTACCGGACGCAGGGGAGGACTTCTGCTCCTGGGAACTAGCTGTGTGCTGCAGCTGTTTCCCTCTACCTTTTCCTCTTGGCAGAAAAGATGAGCCTCTAGCCCTCTACTTTTCTGGGGCCGGAGGGACTGTACCTGATAATACAGTGCTTTCTTTTGCTGTGGGGTAGCTTGTGGCAAAAGTTTTGATTTCCCAGCCGTAGCTGTGGAAAATGTGCCGTTTTGCATCGGCATCACCCGACCATTGTCCCGTCCATAACCCCCGCATGGCGGCAATGGACATAGCGCTTATTTGTGATGCCAGTCGGCAAATATCACTCTGTGCATCACGCTTGTATAAGACAGCGTCTTTTATATGCTCTATTTTCAGCAAAATATTGTCCCTATCTATAGTATAAATATTAGTCGACAGGGAATCTGACCACGCAGCTGCCGCACTGCACATCCATGCCGAGGCAATAGCAGGTCTCAATATAATGCCCGTGTGTGTGTATATAGCTTTAAGGGTAGTTTTCTGCTTTCTATCAGCAGGTCCTTCAGGGCGGCCGTATCCGAAGACGGTAGTGCCACGTTTTCTAATAAGCGTGTAACCGCTTTATCTACCCTAGGGGGTATTACCCAACGTGACCTATCCTCTGGCGGAAAAGGGTACGCTGCTTAGAAATTATCAATTTCTTATCGGGGGAAGTCCACGCTTCCTCACACACCTCATATCAATTTCTCAGATGCAGGAAAAACTACAGGTAGTTTTTTCTCACCAAACATAATACCCTTTTTTGTGGTACCTGGGGTATTATCAGAAATGTGTAAAACATTTTTCATTGCCTCAATCATGTAATGGGTGGACCTATTGGAGGGTACACTAGTCTCATCATCGTTGACACTGGAGTCGGTGTCCGTGTCGACGTCTGTATCTGTCACCTGAGGTAGCGGGCGTTTTAAAGCCCCTGATGACATTTGAGACGCTGGAACAGGCACAAGCTGTGTAGCCGGCTGTCCTATGTCGTCAAACCTTTTGTGCAAGGAGTTGACACTTTCACGCAATTCCTTCCATAAGTCCAACCACACAGGTGTCGACCCCGCAGGGGGTGACATTACATTCACAGGCATTTGCTCCGCCTCCACATCATTTTCCTCCTCATACATGTCGACACAGCAGTACCGACACACAGAAGACACACAGGGAATGCTCTTACAGAGGACAGGACCCCACAAAGCCCTTTGGGGAGACAGAGGAAGAGTATGCCAGCACACACCAGAGCGCTATATATCACAGGGATATCACCTATAAACGTCTTTTCCCCTTATAGCTGCATAATATATTTATACCGCGCCTAATTTGTGCCCCCCCTCTCTTTTTAACCCTTTTCTGTAGTGCAGGACTGCAAGGGAGAGCCAGGGAGCGATCCCACCAGCAGAGCTGTGAGGGAAAATGGCGCCAGTGTGCTGAGGGAGATGGCTCCGCCCCTTTTTCAGCGGGCTTTCTCCCGCTATTGTAAAAGTTCTGGCAGGGGTTAATAAGCACCTATATAGCCCCTGGGGCTATATATGGTGCCAGTTCGCCAGCCAAGGTGTTAATATTGCTGCTCAGGGCGCCCCCCCCCCAGCGCCCTGCACCCATCAGTGACCGCAGTGTGTGGTGTGCATGAGGAGCAATGGCGCACAGCTGCAGTGCTGTGCGCTACCTTGGAGAAGACAGAAGTCTTCAGCCGCCGATTTTCCGGACCTTCTTACTTCTGGCTCTGTAAGGGGGACGGCGGCGCGGCTCCGGGAACGGACGACGAGGTCGGTCCTGTGTTCGATCCCTCTGGAGCTAATGGTGTCCAGTAGCCTAAGAAGCCCAAGCTACCACCACTTAGGTAGGTTCGCTTCTTCTCCCCTTAGTCCCTCGATGCAGTGAGCCTGTTGCCAGCAGGTCTCACTGAAAATAAAAAACCTAACATATACTTTCTTCCTAGGAGCTCAGGAGAGCCCCTAGTGTGCATCCAGCTCGGCCGGGCACAGAAATCTAACTGAGGCTTGGAGGAGGGTCATAGGGGGAGGAGCCAGTGCACACCAGATAGTCCTAAATCTTTCTATAGAGTGCCCAGTCTCCTGCGGAGCCCGTCTATTCCCCCATGGTCCTTACGGAGTTCCCAGCATCCACTAGGACGTCAGAGAAATAAATAAAAACATATAATATGACAATTACTGGACTTTATGGCCTTGTGTCTATTGTGATCATTGTCTGCTGCACAGAATACATTAAAAATAAGAGCTTTCCAACCAAATCAAATTATATGGGTCAATAAGTTAATGGCGCTAATACGACTCCCAGGAAATGAGGCATAAGATAATTTTATGTCTTAGGGAAAGAGACGGCGATAAACATTAATTCGGAAATATTCACGAGCAATCCGGAATAATGGACAATCCTTGGAAATGGCTAACCCCATTACACTGCCACAAGGGGGGTCTGTGCGAGTCCCACCACAAACAGCAGCAGGGGTACATCATAAACAATACGGGGGCATTCAATTGTATGCGATGGATGCAATGTGACATCCCAGGATGGGTGTGGTATTTTATTAGAGATGAGCGGGTTCGGTTCCCAGAGAACCGAACCCTACCGAACAAAGCCTTCCGAGTCCGGATCCGAGCCCGGCTCGGGTTTTCCCGCCTGACTCGGAAACCCGAACGTGGCAAAACGTCGTCATCCCGCTGTCGGATTCTCGCGGGATTTGGATTTCATATAAGGAGCCGCACGTTGCGGCCATTTTCACTAAAGTCTCGGAGAGTGTATAGAGAGGACGTGTCCTCACTGTTCAGTGTCTGTGTGGGGGGGTGGGAAAGTGGGGTGGCGAGTCTTGTGCTGCTCAGTCCAGTCCAGTGTAGTCAGTGTATTGTGCTGCATCAGTCCAGGCAGTCACAGTGTTGGTGTTCTCTGCTGCCATATATCCAGTGTAGCTGTATAAAGTGGTGCTGTGTTGTGCAGACCAGTGGTAGTGTCCGGTGTCATCAGCAATTCCAGTGACGATATACGCTGCTGCTATATGTCCATTGCTGCAGTATAATAATTATAACAACAACAACGTGTTGTGCTGCATCAGACCAGTGGTAGTGTCCTGTCTCATCAGTCATTCCTGTGCGCATATTGTCTCGTATAACTCCCAAAAAATAACGGAGAACAAAAATTTTGGAGTATAACATAGGGAAAGATCAAGAAGAACCACTTCCTCCTAGTGCTGAAGCTGCTGCCACTAGCCATGACATAGACTATGAAATGCCATCAACGTCGTCTGCCAAAGCCGATACCCATTGTGATAGTATAGGGCGTGTAAAATCCAAAAAGCCAACGTTCAGTAAAAAGAACCAAAAAAAGAAATTTAAACCGTCTGATGAGAAGCGTAAACTTGCCAATATGCCATTTACGACACGGAGTGGCAAGGAACGGCTGAGGCCCTGGCCTATGTTCATGACTAGTGGTTCAGCTTCACATGACAATGGAAGTCCTCCTAACTGAGGCCTTGACACTTATGTTGGTGTTAGACGTGCGCCCGGTATCCGCCATTAGTGCAGTGGTATTTAGACAAATGATGGAGGTATTGTGTCCCCGGTACCAAATCCCATCTAGATTCCACTTCACTAGGCAGGCGATAGCGAGATTTTGCCATTTAATTCCAGTGATTTGGACGTATAATTATTAATTACAGTGATCTTGCCAATTAATTCCAGTGATTTGGACGTATAATTAGCGATTTTGCCAATTAATGTCAGTGATTTATAATTATTAATTCCAGTGATCTTGCCATTTAATTCCAGTGATTTGGACGTATAATTCCAGTTGGAATTGTGTGTGTCGCTTGGCTTAGTCATACAGCTACCTCATTGCACCTCTTCGACATCTTTGCATGAGGTGCTGTTCGGGGCCTAGTTTTTGCAAAGTGCCATCCTGTGTGACACTGCCGTATGAGTCCAGGGGTACTGCTGTATTAGTCTTGGGGTACTGCCGTATAAGTCCACCATTGCAGATTTTTTTAAAGTGCCTGGAGCGTGCTGTCAGTGGACCGAACAATTGCGGCCCACTTTCGACATTCAGACACTGCGTGACACTACTAGATGGGCCAGGTGGTTGTGTCGCTTAGCTTAGTCATATAGCAACCTCGGTGCACTTCTTTTTCTTCTTTGTATCATGTGCTGTTTGGGGCCTTTTTTTTATATCTGCCATCCTGTCTGCCACTGCAGTGCCACTCCTAGATGGGCCAGGTGTTTGTGCCGCACACTTGTGTAGCTTAGCTTAGTCATACAGCGACCTCGGTGCAACTTTTAGGCCTAAAAACAATATTGTGAGGTGTTCAGAATAGACTGGAAATTAATGTTATTGAGGTTAATAATACCGTAGGATGAAAATTACACCCAAATTCTGTGATTTTTTCCCCCACAAATCATCCAGATCCAAAACCAAAACACGAAAATGGAATTAGAACCAAAACACGAAAGTGCCCGCCGCACATCTCTATATTTTATACAGGCATTGAGAATGTCCATGTGGTCTGGACGGTGACGGCTGGCATGTCATTTTTCTAGTGTGGGAAGTCTAACCATTGCCCTGTATTGTCTACATGGGTATGGGACTCATGGTCGACACCATTAGTTCAACAGTGGGTAGGTTGACACTGGAGATAGGTCGACATGACCATTAGGTCGACATGAGGTTGTTGTTTTTTTGTCGTTTTCTCCATCAAGTGACCGGAACCCCCCAATTAGTGCACCACGACCCCTTGCATGGCAAGCGATCGGTTACCGTTCCCAATCGTAGTACACGTGGATCGTAAAGTAATTCTGTCGGGAATCAGCATCACGGCAGGGAGTTAAGTCAGAGAATGCTTGTTCTCCCAACAAACCAACCTGTTAAATCCGGGAGAACGGGCCTTCGCCGACTTACCTTGAGCTGAATTGAATAGCGATGGGAGCCAATTCCCGGCGCTATTCAACGGTCGGAGAATTGAATAGACCCCTAAGAATTGTGAAAAACTCATGTCAACCTATTTGTAGTGTCGACTTACCCACTGTCGACCTAATTGCTGTCAACCTGGAGTCTGGATACCGGTCTACATTGTGACTGTCGAAATGTGCACATATACAGTATAGACATACAAACATATACAGAACCCCCATTACAAATCCTGTGTATCCCCCCCCCAGACAAGCTGGGCCTCAATGCGAAGTAGGCAGAGCCATAGAGAGGTGTGCCAGCGCGTACCCTTCAGTGTGTACAGAGCCCGGGCAGCCGTGAGCCCTGCTCCGGAACTGGTAGAAGATACCGATACCTCAGAGGTATAGCAGGAGACGTTGCGGTGAGGGGTGGGAGGCAGTGGAGACTGGACCTAGTAGAGGACGTGTCACATAGTAATCAGTTACAGGGATAGTAGCCAGCGGGGGACTGATGCAACAGCTAATCTATAGCCATGTCGATGAATAATACATACACCGCGCTTCACATAAAATGCTATGCAAAGATGTCTGTTGGTATTAGTCCAGTAGTGATCCTGCAACCCAGAACTATCATCAGACTTGGTCCAAGATAATCCAGTTGCACCAAGAGTGCATCCAAAGAAGCGTCTGTGACCTCCCCACAAATACCAAAATCATTGCGGCTCTGAAAATATGGATTTATAATAAATCAAACAGGAGGCGCTAGGGGTGTGGCCTGAAACGTACGGATTTGTTCTCCTGCTGGAGAGGTTGGTATCGTACGTTGCTGAACCGTGTTCCGATGTGCGCCTGTCCACATCTTTTACATGAAAGCTGACCATGTATTCATCTATAAGCGGACAAAGGTTACCTTTTGGGAACTTTGTAACATCTGTGATAGTCAATCTTGTTTTATTCCCTACGCAGTGCCCTGTCTGGTTTCTCTTAGACAGATGATTGTATATTAAATATAGTTCAATACGAATGATATATGAATCAATAGAACAGTTTATCACTGTTACTTGTGTATGCTGGTCTTTGTGTACTTATATGCTTTCTTACATTATCTGTATAGCACTTGAAATACTAACTATACCCCTTCCCTGTGTATATTAATCTGCTTGATCTATGTACATCAGAGCAGCATTGCATGATACAGTATATCAAGCATTGTACAATATAAAGTCAGTTAATGCCATGTTATAAACCTATTTTAGGACCCCTTCGATGAATTGCACCACATTGTGTGCTTAGTGTTCACGCTAGGCAGTTTTAGCAGGGCGCCGCGCCCAATTTTTTAAGGGCAAAACCCGCCCTGCCCTTTCTGCGGCACCCTGCCAAAACTGCCGCCCGCTTCCTGCCCTCACAGTGTGTAAAGATGCCGCGCGACGCTGAGAGCGCGCTTGGGGGAAGCCCAGCACCTCCGTATGTGCTGGGCACGCCCCCAACAGTGACGCCGCCCAAGCCCCCTTTTTTTTACCTGCAATGACCCCATCCCCTATTTTGCATGGCCGCTGTGACAGGACGATACCGTACGGAAGCACTCGCAGCTTCCGCGTCCCGTTGACTGCGCACAGAATGGAAGGTCAAGCCGCACGAGGCCTGACCACATAGGGGATTCCCGCTTACCGTCAGTAACCGCCTGTTACTGACTCCACCCACTGCGCTGTGGGCGGGTTCTCGCTGCCACCACCAAACTCCTAACCTGCCGTGGCGTTTGGAACCACGGTTCTGCTCTGTATGTGCCGACGCACTGCTTTACCACACCTGTGCGGTGTCGACGAATCCCCACTAGCCACTTGCTAGGCCTCTACCGGTAGCTGGCGGAAGGCGGAGCTTGGAGACGTCAGGTGCTCCCTGGACAGCCGGAGGACGGGGCTAGGTTTGGCCTAACCCTGTTGGTCACAAGATGAAGCAGTCTTCTTGAGGCAAAGGTGTTTATTGCTCAAATAACCTTTAAAAAGGCTCCTCCCTATTGCTAGGGGCAACAGCATACAATTAAGATGTTTCAGCAGAAGAAGATGTTACAATACACAATCCTATGGGCCAACTGCCCTCCTTTTATCCCTCTCCAAGACCCCTTACCACAGGGGGTAAGCCCGCCCTGTGGTGTACAACCAATCAATGTTTACCCATGAGCTGTGCATGCTCTGGTCTCATGCACACACAACATTGTCCCCAATGGACAGTGGGGAGTGGTCGGTCTCCTTTGTCTCTCCCATCTGGGAGAGCAGGCTACTCCCACGGTGCCGTTCAGTCTGGCTGGGGGGAGGTTTTCCCTCCTAAACTGACTTCCAGAAACCTGCCCGGGACCCCTTCTCACTGCCTGCAGCCTGGATTTGGGCTCCAGAGCTGGGCAGCCTGGCTCCCCGGTCCAGGTCTCTGGTCCACTACGGCTGATCTCCATGGAGCTCCAAGAACCCACTCAGCTTGTCTTATAGCTAAGCTGCTTCTTTTTCTCCCTGTCCCCATTGGAACTGTGAGGCTGGATGGGAAAGCATTCCGTTTTTAGGGAAAAGGTCTGGGAGAATCCATCAGCCTGCACAGCTATGGATTCCCCCCTCCTGGGACACACAATCAAGTAAGTGCATTTTATCTTTAAATACATTACATTTTAAAATCACACTGTACATTTCCCCCTTTTAAATATACTCTGAGCCTGTGCCCTGCACAGACTCTACATACTCAGGCACTGCAGTGCCTTCCCTAGCCCTGCAGCCTGGCTGCGAGGGCTCTCTGTGTGCTGGAGGTATGGGGCTGGCTTCCCCCATCCTCCAGCCTGCTTTTCTGCCTCTGGGGTTCCAGGGAGCTGGCTCTCCCTGTCCCCCCAGGGTGGCACTAATCAGTGGCCTCGCCGCACGCAGCGGCGCACCCCCCTGTACCGAAGTCCGGCGGACCGGGACACTTGTCCCGGCCGCCGTGACCCTGGCTTGTTGTGGTGCTGGGGCGCCGGGAGCGTAGCTCCCGGACCCCAGCGCTCATCATCTTGCTTGGCCGCCTAATGTGCCCACGCCGCTAGGGAGCCGGCTAGCCCGGTCCCCCATGAGCGGCGCCTGTCTGTTAGCCTCGCTGCAGCGTCCGGCGGGGAGCCGGGCTGCAGCGCACCCCCCTCGCCGACTAGCAGCCCGGGACGTCCGTCCCGGCTGCTGCGGCTGGCCACCCGTGCTGGGCTGAGGCGCCGGGAGCAGAGCTCCCGGCCCCCAGCGGCGGCTCTCACCTAGAGCACTGCAGCGGGAGCCGAGCTCCCAGCCGCAGCGCTCACCCTTCTCCCCGGCGCGCACACTCCAGTGCGCCCGGGGCTACACTGACCGCTGCCGGGAGCGGAGCTCCCGGACTCCGGCGGTCAGCGGCTGCCTCCTCTCTCCCCCGGCGCGCACACACTGCTGAGCGCGCCGGGGGGCTGTCCTCCCTGCCGTGGTCTCCGGAGAGGTCCGGGACCACGGCACATTTAACAATATAATATTAATACACAGTTTTTAACACACGGCGCCTAGCGCCCAACATATTTAAAATCTGTCGCCAAGCGCCCTTTGTCCATAAGAATGGCGCCGGGCACTAGGGGTTAACCCCTTCAGTGCCGCAGGCGGCCATTCTCCTCGTGGCTGGGGCTCTCCGGCCACACTCCTCCCCCCCCATTCAAGCGGGTCAACCAGGGACCCATGTCCCAACGATTTGGGTCCTGGTCCCGCAGTCCGTTGGGGTGAAGGGGACGCTACCTGGGGGGTGTAGGCTCTGGCCCAGACAGTTCATCCATAGTGTAGTGGGCCTCTCTTCGTGGGTGCACAATGTTCAAATAGTCCACCTGAAGTCCAAGTTCAAGGCTCCACCACAAAAGTCTGTCCAATCCCCCCAAGGTAGGTTGCAGCCACCTAACAGGTAGGTGGTAAGTCACCACGGTGGGGGGCCGGTTACAAACAAGTGCCACCCACGGTGTCCCAACTGTGGCATACCCCACCTCCCACAATAGCAGTTTTCTGCTCAAACAGGCCATAGGGTGCTCCTGCCCATATGGCTCTTTCTGGCTTGGTACAGCTCCCAGTCCGTGCAGTGGCGCAATAGTTCGTAACACACAGTCCTGGTCAAGAATGTGCGCCATCAGCACGGGAGCGGGTACCCGAGCCTCCTTCAATGACTGGAATGCCAACTCGCAAGCGGGTGCAAAGTCCACTGACTTGGGAATGCCCTTCCTAGCCATCTCTGTCAAGGGGTTCACTACAGGACTAAAGTTAATGACAACATGTCCGTAGGGCCTTACAGGTTCTAAGGTCAGTACCGGTCTGGGGGATGTGGGTCGGGGACAGCCTCTGGTTGCCTCCACCCCCTCTGGGTTGGGCCTACCCCTGTCTCCTCCCACATGGTGCCCCAGGCACTGCACCTCCGTCATACCTATCTGGCAACTGTCTGCCCTAACTGTCAGACCTGCCCTCCAATCCTCTTCTGTCGACCTATGCCTCGGGAAACCTACCCTGTCACCTAGGCCTACTCTTCCCTCCTCGTCCGCTACCTGTGCCACAGTGATGGCGGCCAGACCACCAGCCTCTGGATCCTGTGTGGCATCCACTACAGGGAGGCTGCGTGTCTTCCCCGATCTACTGTGCACAGGCAGGGGACCTGCTATGTCCACAGCAACTTGCTGCAAGGGTTCTCCTATGGGCAGAGGCCCAGAGACAACACAACCGCTGGAGTGCCCCGGCTGCCAACGCATGGCACCAGCCTTACATGTGGTCTGGGCGTCATCCGACATTCCAGACCAGGGTAAGCTCTGTGTCAGGCACTTCAGGGTACGGTCTGTCTCCGGGTTACTGTCCAAAGGGGTTTCGCTGGCAACCGACACCGGTTGCGCAGGAACGTTCCCTGAGGGGACCAGTTGGACACATTCCCTATCTGGTCTATCCCCTCCCACTTTCCTGGCTACCCTGTACCTTAACCCTTCCCGCCAGGTCAACCTCCCCGCCCCAACCCTGTCAAGGCCGCTGCCAGAGTGGCGCCTCATGCCTTTCGGGGATGGGTCAGAGAGTTGAGCCTCCCTAAACTCCTGCCTGTGGCCCTCAATCTCTCCTAAATTGGGACACACTACAGGTGGATCTAGGTGGGGACTACTGGGGTCAGTCTGGTAGGGGTCAGTCATGGAAAAGTCAGAGTGGTTTCTCATACTCACCGCCGGAGTTGGCAAACCACTTGGGTCAGGAGCATCATTGGGCACCCCCACAGGATCACACGAGCTGGAACCGACATCCTCTGCGTAGCTAGGGGACGTAGGCATACCAGAGGCAAAAGGCATGCGGGGTCGATGTACTGATCTAGCCGCTGTGATCTTTTCCTCTGGGCTGGTTGATGCTGTGGTTGGCTGTGCTGGCAGTTGTCTAGCAGCTGTAGTCTTTTCCTCTGGGCTGGGCTGTGCTGGAGTAGCTGATGTCAACGGTGGTTTTGGAACTTGACTCCGGGGAATGGCGCCAACAAACATAGTGACGATCCCACCACCCAGATCATTTCCTAGGACCACATCAGTTGGGAGACCATCCATGACGGCAACTTCTCGCAACTCTGGTCCAGCTCCCCAGTCCAGGTAGACTCTTGCCATGGGAACCGCTTTTTCTGTTCCTTCTGCCAGGGTGATCGTGGCAGTGCGACCCTGCAATACTGCAGCAGGATCTATAAGGTGGGGGCTCACCACAGTGATTGAGGCCCCAGAGTCTCTTAGGCCTTCTCCCTGCAGGGGTCCCACGTGGACTGGCTGCAGGTGCCTCCACATGTTGTGTAGGGGCTGTTTGGCCATGCAGGTGACTCTCTCCGCAGAGTGCACCTGTCTCTCGCCACACTCCATCGGACTGACTGGAGGGGGAACAGTCTCTGTAGGCTCATCTCCTCTCGTCAAACAAGCGATCCGGGCTCCAGCACTCGGATTTGGGGCACGAGTCTGGGGTGCTTGGGATGCAGGACAGTTCATCCTCAGATGTCCGATTTTCCCACAGCCGTAGCACTTCTTCTCCAGTCGTGGCACCGATGATCTCTGATCAGTTGCAGGGACGCTGCGGTGCGGTTGCTGGCCAAGAGCACCCGGGTTGGAAGATGCTTGTCTTTGGGGGTGATGAGCTGAAGAGGGGGGTCCCCTTGGTGGTACAGTCTGTTGGAGCTGGCTGCTGGCGGGGCGCTTCTGCCTCCGTGGCCGAATTGCCACATATTTGTCGGCTAATTGGGCAGCCATTTTTAAGCTGGGTGGCTCCCGATCTAGCACCCACTCCTTCACTTCTTGGGCGCACCTGCGGTAGAACTGCTCTCTGCAGATCAGGTCGATCAGTGCGTCCCATGTAGTGGCTTCCGAATCCTTCACCCACTTCACCACGTACTGCCGCAGCTGGGTGGCGAACTGCTCATGGGTGCTGCTAGGATTCTTGGGCAAGTCTCTGAACTTCTTTCTGTAAGACTCTGGAGTGATGAAGAATCGCTGGAGGAGGGCCTTCGCGACTTCGTCGTAGTTCCCACAGTCCTCCGTCGCCACTCCTCGATAGGCCTCCAAGGCCTCTCCATGCAGAGTGGGCACAAGGTGTCTCACCCACTCTGACTTGGGTAGATCGTGTAGTTTACAAGTCCTTTCAAAGACTTGCAAATGTCCATCAATGTCCCCATCACTGTCTGCAAACTTGGCAAACTGAATGCGTCCCGATCTGTGTACAACAGCTGACAACGGCTCCCGGGGTACCACGGCCTGTGGTGCCCGCTCATCACGCCACATCTGGATGATGATCAAGCGCTCTTGCTCCGTTGCCCTTTCCCCCAATTCCGCTAGCCGATCTGCTAGGGTATCCGGGCCGCCCCCCCTGGGACGTTGGGATCCTGGCCCTGCTAGGGATTGCTGGGAAACATTGCTGCTGTGAGAGAGGGCGGGGCTTGTGGTTCTCACCGGTTCCTTACGAAGGTCCACTGTTGGGCCGTCCTCTGCGATGCCGACGCCGCCAGTGCTTTCCACCTCCGCCCGATGAGACTCCTCCCAGCTCCTGAGCGCCGCCTGCATGACGCTCCTGGACGCGTTGGAAGGGATTTCCACACCCTTCCCCTGGCATACGATCTCCAGATCCTCCTTGGACATTCCGCTGAATTCCGCCATCTTGTGCGTTCTCCTGCGCTGCAGTTACTCCTCTCCTGAGTAACTCGGCTTCTCCAATCGGGTGATGAAAAGCCGCCTGGGAATATCCCACCACTATGCCACCAATTTCTGTGACAGGACGATACCGTACGGAAGCACTCGCAGCTTCCGCGTCCCGTTGACTGCGCACAGAATGGAAGGTCAAGCCGCACGAGGCCTGACCACATAGGGGATTCCCGCTTACCGTCAGTAACCGCCTGTTACTGACTCCACCCACTGCGCTGTGGGCGGGTTCTCGCTGCCACCACCAAACTCCTAACCTGCCGTGGCGTTTGGAACCACGGTTCTGCTCTGTATGTGCCGACGCACTGCTTTACCACACCTGTGCGGTGTCGACGAATCCCCACTAGCCACTTGCTAGGCCTCTACCGGTAGCTGGCGGAAGGCGGAGCTTGGAGACGTCAGGTGCTCCCTGGACAGCCGGAGGACGGGGCTAGGTTTGGCCTAACCCTGTTGGTCACAAGATGAAGCAGTCTTCTTGAGGCAAAGGTGTTTATTGCTCAAATAACCTTTAAAAAGGCTCCTCCCTATTGCTAGGGGCAACAGCATACGATTAAGATGTTTCAGCAGAAGAAGATGTTACAATACACAATCCTATGGGCCAACTGCCCTCCTTTTATCCCTCTCCAAGACCCCTTACCACAGGGGGTAAGCCCGCCCTGTGGTGTACAACCAATCAATGTTTACCCATGAGCTGTGCATGCTCTGGTCTCATGCACACACAACATTGTCCCCAATGGACAGTGGGGAGTGGTCGGTCTCCTTTGTCTCTCCCATCTGGGAGAGCAGGCTACTCCCACGGTGCCGTTCAGTCTGGCTGGGGGGAGGTTTTCCCTCCTAAACTGACTTCCAGAAACCTGCCCGGGACCCCTTCTCACTGCCTGCAGCCTGGATTTGGGCTCCAGAGCTGGGCAGCCTGGCTCCCCGGTCCAGGTCTCTGGTCCACTACGGCTGATCTCCATGGAGCTCCAAGAACCCACTCAGCTTGTCTTATAGCTAAGCTGCTTCTTTTTCTCCCTGTCCCCATTGGAACTGTGAGGCTGGATGGGAAAGCATTCCGTTTTTAGGGAAAAGGTCTGGGAGAATCCATCAGCCTGCACAGCTATGGATTCCCCCCTCCTGGGACACACAATCAAGTAAGTGCATTTTATCTTTAAATACATTACATTTTAAAATCACACTGTACATTTCCCCCTTTTAAATATACTCTGAGCCTGTGCCCTGCACAGACTCTACATACTCAGGCACTGCAGTGCCTTCCCTAGCCCTGCAGCCTGGCTGCGAGGGCTCTCTGTGTGCTGGAGGTATGGGGCTGGCTTCCCCCATCCTCCAGCCTGCTTTTCTGCCTCTGGGGTTCCAGGGAGCTGGCTCTCCCTGTCCCCCCAGGGTGGCACTAATCAGTGGCCTCGCCGCACGCAGCGGCGCACCCCCCTGTACCGAAGTCCGGCGGACCGGGACACTTGTCCCGGCCGCCGTGACCCTGGCTTGTTGTGGTGCTGGGGCGCCGGGAGCGTAGCTCCCGGACCCCAGCGCTCATCATCTTGCTTGGCCGCCTAATGTGCCCACGCCGCTAGGGAGCCGGCTAGCCCGGTCCCCCATGAGCGGCGCCTGTCTGTTAGCCTCGCTGCAGCGTCCGGCGGGGAGCCGGGCTGCAGCGCACCCCCCTCGCCGACTAGCAGCCCGGGACGTCCGTCCCGGCTGCTGCGGCTGGCCACCCGTGCTGGGCTGAGGCGCCGGGAGCAGAGCTCCCGGCCCCCAGCGGCGGCTCTCACCTAGAGCACTGCAGCGGGAGCCGAGCTCCCAGCCGCAGCGCTCACCCTTCTCCCCGGCGCGCACACTCCAGTGCGCCCGGGGCTACACTGACCGCTGCCGGGAGCGGAGCTCCCGGACTCCGGCGGTCAGCGGCTGCCTCCTCTCTCCCCCGGCGCGCACACACTGCTGAGCGCGCCGGGGGGCTGTCCTCCCTGCCGTGGTCTCCGGAGAGGTCCGGGACCACGGCACATTTAACAATATAATATTAATACACAGTTTTTAACACACGGCGCCTAGCGCCCAACATATTTCAAATCTGGCGCCAAGCGCCCTTTGTCCATAAGAATGGCGCCGGGCACTAGGGGTTAACCCCTTCAGTGCCGCAGGCGGCCATTCTCCTCGTGGCTGGGGCTCTCCGGCCACAGCCGCGCTCCCTTTTTGCCGCGCGCACGCTAGTGCCCCTCTAGGTCCGGCGCCCTGCCCATATTCTAGAGTGAACACTATGTGCTGGTAGTTTAAATATGAAGGACATTAAAAATAAAGCGGTGACAGTGATAACGGCATTGCCAATGGTAAGCTGCGGTGAGGAGAAACAAGATGGCTGCACCAAGCTGCCCCCTGCGTCCCCGCTTTTTCATACTTTGCCATCCATGTGGACTACAATTGGGAACGGTAACCATGGCCGAAGTTTGCTCGTCATGCGAGGGAACGCGGTACACTCATTTTGGTTTCCACGTGCTGTAAGGTAAGATTTGACAAGAAAAAGAAAATAAAAATGAAAAACTCACGGCAACCTTTTCATGTGTCGACCATTTCCACGTTGACCTTGTGCATGTGAACTGTATGCACTAGTCAATGGAGTCTGGAGACAAAGGGATCACGTGATGCAAAAAAGAGGGTACAGCACACTGGCCGCTGTGATATCCGCTCACCTCACTGCCACCTGCAGCCAGCGCTCGGAGAAGGAAATGGTGGAAGCCGGGGTGGAGTGGATGTTTGTTCCTAGGTGTCCTTGCTTTGAAAGGAGAGAGAGGGAGTCGGCTGCACTGCTCCAGGGGAGGAGGAGGCGGCAAGAGAGCTATTAGCGCGGCGCAATGAAGCTCAGCAACTTAGTACATCCCGCCGCTAATCTGTAACAGGTCGGAGTGAGGGTGGATCATCTATTTATAGATCTAGACATATGTGTGACTCCACTCGGCTGCAGAGGAGGCTCCCATTGGATGTAACCTGTGTGGGAGGGCGTTTCTCGCCCAATCAGCTGTGGGCTGGGTGTGATAGACCTGACGCTAATCCAATGAGAGCTCCTAGACACGCCCAGCGTTATACACACAGTCACAGATCTGGTCTACTATATAGGAGATATATATATAGATATATATATAGATATATATAGATATATATATATATATATATATATATATATATATATATATATATATATATAGATCAAAGAGTAAAGCAGGCGGCACTCGGCAGTCTGGAATCCGTTAATTCTTTATTAGCAACAAGCCGTTGCTAATAAAGAATTAACGGATTCCAGACTGCCGAGTGCCGCCTGCTTTACTCTTTGATCTGCACATCGGGATACAAGTCCCACAAGGAGGGCACCACAGCACTATCATTGGCTCTGAGTGCCGGACATCACTTTGTTCTTATATATATATATATATATATATATATATATATATATATATATATATATATATATATATATATATATATATATATATATAAAATATAAAAAATCTAGACCAGAAATTGCATAGTCAGTCAAGCTGCTAACCCAGCTACTTCTCAGTTTTATTATAAAGCCATTACATTTATTACATTGTGCCTTTGTAAGACCAGTTTCTGGTTCTATACTGGAGCTCTAAGCCTTTGTGTATAGTCTGAGTAGCATCCATTAAGCACAAGCTGAACGTTTAGGAGAACACTTCCCTACATACGGCGGCCACAGCGAGAGTGAATATATCAAGCAGAAGGGGAAAGCAAAACAAAATTAGCAGTGTGTTCCAGAGACCCCTACAGGCTGCCCTGCGGCTGCTTGGCTAATGTGAAGCTTTACCCATGATTGTTAAAACCGCGTTCACAGAAGTCTCAGTGTGTGAATGATTGTAGGAAGTGAGAGTATCGACGCACAGTCACTTTCTGCTCTGACAGCTCTCTTGTGGGACATGTGGAAACCACCAGCATCTATTCTGCAGCCGCTGATCACCCTGAGAGACCAAGTGAGTAACCTCCCTTAGGACCAAGCAAAGTATTACCTTTTGTTAAAGGGACTGGAACCTCAAAAGATATATTTGCTATATATCTATACACACATTAGACATAGTTTTAGGCTATGACTCTACGCAGATTAAGGGCAGTATCCAATTATACCGCTGCTAATTGACTCACCCTGGGCTACCCTTTTGGCCACAATGCTGGCAGTTATCAAGGATTATGATGTGTGTCCTAAGGCACGCAAATAAAATCTCTGATGACCTGCCCTTACAGCCCCGTCTCCTGCTAAACACATGGGTCCAGGAACTTATCATGGATCCAATGTCTATTTGGCCTAAAAAGGGTAATTTTTCGGCAGAAAAAAAAATAAGATTTTACTTACCGATAAATCTATTTCTCGTAGTCCGTAGTGGATGCTGGGGACTCCGTCAGGACCATGGGGAATAGCGGCTCCGCAGGAGACAGGGCACAAAAGTAAAAGCTTTAGGATCAGGTGGTGTGCACTGGCTCCTCCCCCTATGACCCTCCTCCAAGCCTCAGTTAGGATACTGTGCCCGGACGAGCGTACACAATAAGGAAGGATTTTGAATCCCGGGTAAGACTCATACCAGCCACACCAATCACACTGTACAACCTGTGATCTGAACCCAGTTAACAGCATGATAACAGCGGAGCCTCTGAAAAGATGGCTCACAACAATAATAACCCGATTTTTGTAACAATAACTATGTACAAGTATTGCAGACAATCCGCACTTGGGATGGGCGCCCAGCATCCACTACGGACTACGAGAAATAGATTTATCGGTAAGTAAAATCTTATTTTCTCTGACGTCCTAGTGGATGCTGGGGACTCCGTCAGGACCATGGGGATTATACCAAAGCTCCCAAACGGGCGGGAGAGTGCGGATGACTCTGCAGCACCGAATGAGAGAACTCCAGGTCCTCTTTAGCCAGGGTATCAAATTTGTAGAATTTTACAAACGTGTTCTCCCCCGACCACGTAGCTGCTCGGCAGAGTTGTAATGCCGAGACCCCTCGGGCAGCCGCCCAGGATGAGCCCACCTTCCTTGTGGAATGGGCCTTGACAGATTTAGGCTGTGGCAGGCCTGCCACAGAATGTGCAAGTTGAAATGTGCTACAAATCCAACGAGCAATCGTCTGCTTAGAAGCAAGAGCACCCAGTTTGTTGGGTGCATACAGGATAACAGCGAGTCAGTTTTCCTGACTCCAGCCGTCCTGGAAACCTATATTTTCAGGGCCCTGACAACATCTAGCAACTTGGAGTCCTCCAAGTCCCTAGTAGCCGCAGGTACCACAATAAGCTGGTTCAGGTGAAACGCTGACACCACCTTAGGAAGAAACTGGGGACGAATCCGCAGCTCTGCCCTGTCCGAATGGACAATCAGATATGGCTTTTGTGAGACAAAGCCGCCAATTCTGACACTCGCCTGGCCGAGGCCAGGGCCAACAGCATGGTCACTTTTCATGTGAGATATTTCAAATCCACAGATTTGAGCGGTTTAAAATGTGATTTGAGGAATCCCAGAACTACGTTGAGATCCCACAGTGCCACTGGAGGCACAAAAAGGGGGTTGTATATGCAATACTCCCTTGACAAACTTCTGGACTTCAGGAACTGAAGCCAATTCTTTCTGGAAGAAAATTGACAGGGCCGAAATTTGAACCTTAATGGACCCCAATTTGAGGCCCATAGACACTCCTGTTTGCAGGAAATGCAGGAATCGACCGAGTTGAAATTTCTTCGTGGGGCCTTCCTGGCCTCACACCACGCAACATATTTTCGCCACATGTGGTGATAATGTTTTGCGGTCACCTCCTTCCTGGCTTTGACCAGGGTAGGAATGACCTCTTCCGGAATGCCTTTTTCCCTTAGGATCTGGCGTTCCACCGCCATGCCGTCAAACGCAGCCGCGGTAAGTCTTGGAACAGACCTGGTACTTGCTGAAGCATGTCCCTTCTTAGCGGCAGAGGCCATGAGTCCTCTGTGAGCATTTCTTGAAGTTCCGGGTGCCACGTCCTTCTTGGCCAATCCGGAGCCACGAGTATAGTTCTTACTCCTCTACGTCTTATAATTCTCAGTACCTTGGTTATGAGAAGCAGAGGAGGGAACACATACACCGACTGGTACACCCACGGTGTTACCAGAACGTCCACAGATATTGCTTGAGGGTCTCTTGACCTGGCGCAATACCTGTCCAGTTTTTTGTTCAGGCGGGACGCCATCATGTCCACCTTTGGTCTTTCCCAACGGTTCACAATCATGTGGAATACTTCCCGATGAAGTCCCCACTCTCCTGGGTGGAGGTCGTGCCTGCTGAGGAAGTCTGCTTCCCAGTTGTCCACTCCCGGAATGAACACTGCTGACAGTGCTATCACATGATTTTTCGCCCAGCGAAGAATCCTTGCAGTTTCTGCCATTGCCCTCCTGCTTCTTGTGCCGCCCTGTCTGTTTACGTGGGCGACTGCCGTGATGTTGTCCCACTGGATCAATACCGGCTGACCTTGAAGCAGAGGTCTTGCTAAGCTTAGAACATTGTAAATTGCCCTTAGCTCCAGTATATTTATGTGGAGAGAAGTCTCCAGACTTGATCACACTCCCTGGAAATTTTTTCCCTGTGTGACTGCTCCCCAGCCTCTCAGGCTGGCATCCGTGGTCACCAGGACCCAGTCCTGAATGCCGAATCTGCGGCCCTTTAGTAGATGAGCACTCTGCAGCCACCGCAGAAGAAACACCCTTGTCCTTGGAGACAGGGTTATCCGCTGATGCATCTGAAGATGCGATCCGGACCATTTTTCCAGCAGATCCCACTGAAAAGTTCTTGCGTGAAATCTACCGAATGGAATCGCTTCGTAAGAAGCCACCATTTTTCCCAGGACCCTTGTGCAATGATGCACTGACACTTTTCCTGGTTTTAGGAGGTTCCTGACTAGCTCGGATAACTCCCTGGCTTTCTTCTCCGGGAGAAACACCTTTTTCTGGACTGTGTCCAGAATCATCCCTAGGAACAGCAGACGTGTCGTCGGAAACAGCTGCGGTTTTGGAATATTTAGAATCCACCCGTGCTGTCGTAGAACTACTTGAGATAGTGCTACTCCGACCTCCAACTGTTCTCTGGACCTTGCCCCTATCAGGAGATCGTCCATTTTCTTTGAAGAAGAATCATCATTTCGGCCATTACCTTGGTAAGGACCCGGGGTGCCGTGGACAATCCAACCGGCAGCGTCTGAAACTGATAGTGACAGTTCTGTACCACGAACCTGAGGTACCCTTGGTGAGAAGGGCAAATTGGGACATGGAGGTAAGCATCCCTGATGTCCCGGGACACCATATAGTCCCCTTCTTCCTGGTTCGCTATCACTGCTCTGAGTGACTCCATCTTGATTTGAACCTTTGTATGTAAGTGTTCAACTATTTCAGATTTAGAATAGGTCTCACCGAGCCGTCTGGCTTCAGTACCACAATATAGTGTGGAATAATACCTTTTTCCTTGTTGTAGGAGGGGTACTTTGATTATCACCTGCTGGGAATACAGCTTGTGAATTGTTTCCACTACTGCCTCCCTGTCGGAGGGAGACGTTGGTAAAGCAGACTTCAGGAACCTGCGAGGGGGAGACGTCTCGAATTTCCAATCTGTACCCCTGGGATACTACTTGTAGGATCCAGGGGTCCACTTGCGAGTGAGCCCACTGCGTGCTGAAACTCTTGAGACGACCCCCCCCACCGCACCTGAGTCCGCTTGTACGGCCCCAGCGTCATGCTGAGGACTTGGCAGAAGCGGTGGAGGGCTTCTGTTTCTGGGAATGGGCTGCCTGCTGCAGTCTTCTTCCCTTTCCTCTATCCCATGGCAGATATGACTGGCCTTTTGCCCGCTTGCCCTTATGGGGACGAAAGGACTGAGGCTGAAAAGACGTTGTCTTTTTCTCCTTTATACGGCAATACTTCCATGTGCCGTTTGGAATCTGCATCACCTGACCACTGTCGTGTCCATAAACAACTTCTGGCAGATATGGACATCGCACTTACTCTTGATGCCAGAGTGCAAATATCCCTCTGTGCATCTCGCATATATAGAAATGCATCCTTTAAATGCTCTATAGTCAATAAAATACTGTCCCTGTCAAGGGTATCAATATTTTCAGTCAGGGAATCCGACCAAGCCACCCCAGCGCTGCACATCCAGGCTGAGGCGATCGCTGGTCGCAGTATAACACCAGTATGTGTGTATATACTTTTTAGGATATTTTCCAGCCTCCTATCAGCTGGCTCCTTGAGGGCGGCCCTATCTGGAGACGGTACCGCCACTTGTTTTGATAAGCGTGTGAGCGCCTTATCCACCCTAAGGGGTGTTTCCCACCGCGCCCTAACTTCTGGCGGGAAAGGGTATACCGCCAATAATTTTCTATCGGGGGAAACCCACGCATCATCACACACTTCATTTAATTTATCTGATTCAGGAAAAACTACAGGTAGTTTTTTCACACTCCACATAATACCCTTTTTTGTGGTACTTGTAGTATCAGAAATATGTAACACCTCCTTCATTGCCCTTAACAAGTAACGTGTGGCCCTAAAGGAAAATACGTTTGTTTCTTCACCGTCGACACTGGAGTCAGTGTCCGTGTCTGTGTCTGTGTCGACCGACTGAGGTAAAAGGACGTTTTAACGCCCCTGACGGTGTTTGAGACGCCTGGACAGGTACTAATTGGTTTTCCGGCCGTCTCATGTCGTCAACCGACCTTGCAGCGTGTTGACATTATCACGTAATTCCTTAAATAAGCCATCCATTCCGGTGTCGACTCCCTAGAGAGTGACATCACCATTACAGGCAATTGCTCCGCCTCCTCACCAACATCGTCCTCATACATGTCGACACACACGTACCGACACACAGCACACACACAGGGAATGCTCTGATAGAGGACAGGACCCCACTAGCCCTTTGGGGAGACAGAGGGAGAGTTTGCCAGCACACACCAAAAACGCTATAATTATACAGGGACAACCTTTATATAAGTGTTTTTCCCTTATAGCATTTTAATATATATAGTCATATCGCCAAATAAGTGCCCCCCCTCTCTGTTTTAACCCTGTTTCTGTAGTGCAGTGCAGGGGAGAGCCTGGGAGCCTTCCCACCAGCATTTCTGTGAGGGAAAATGGCGCTGTGTGCTGAGGAGAATAGGCCCCGCCCCCTTTTCGGCGGGCTTCTTCTCCCGTTTTTCTGAGACCTGGCAGGGGTTAAATACATCCATATAGCCCCCAGGGGCTATATGTGATGTATTTTTAGCCAGAATAAGGTACTATCATTGCTGCCCAGGGCGCCCCCCCCAGCGCCCTGCACCCTCAGTGACCGCTGCTATGAAGTGTGCTGACAACAATGGCGCACAGCTGCAGTGCTGTGCGCTACCTTATGAAGACTGAAAAGTCTTCTGCCGCCGGTTTCTGGACCTCTTCACTTTTCGGCATCTGCAAGGGGGTCGGCGGCGCGGCTCCGGGACGAACCCCAGGGTGAGACCTGTGTTCCGACTCCCTCTGGAGCTAATGGTGTCCAGTAGCCTAAGAAGCCAATCCATCCTGCACGCAGGTGAGTTCACTTCTCTCCCCTAAGTCCCTCGATGCAGTGAGCCTGTTGCCAGCAGGACTCACTGAAAATAAAAAACCTAACAAAACCTTTTACTCTAAGCAGCTCTTTAGGAGAGCCACCTAGATTGCACCCTTCTCGGCCGGGCACAAAAATCTAACTGAGGCTTGGAGGAGGGTCATAGGGGGAGGAGCCAGTGCACACCACCTGATCCTAAAGCTTTTACTTTTGTGCCCTGTCTCCTGCGGAGCCGCTATTCCCCATGGTCCTGACGGAGTCCCCAGCATCCACTAGGACGTCAGAGAAATAAGAATTTACTTACCGATAATTCTATTTCTCATAGTCCGTAGTGGATGCTGGGAACTCCGTAAGGACCATGGGGAACAGCGGCTCCGCAGGAGACCGGGCACAAAAAGCAAAAGCTCCAGACCAGCTGGTGCGCACTGGCTCCTCCCCCCATGACCCTCCCCCAAGCCCCAGCCAAGATACTGTGCCCGGACGAGCGTACATAATAAGGAAGGATCTTGAATCCCGGGTAAGACTCATACCAGCCACACCAATCACACCGTACAACTCGTGATCTGAACCCAGTTAACAGTATGATAACCGTAGGAGCCTCTGAAGAGATGGCTTCCAACAATAAACAACCCGATTTGTTTGTAACAATAACTATATACAAGTATTGCAGACAATCCGCACTTGGGATGGGCGCCCAGCATCCACTACGGACTATGAGAAATAGAATTATC
Source organism: Pseudophryne corroboree (assembly GCF_028390025.1). Classification (NCBI taxonomy): domain Eukaryota; kingdom Metazoa; phylum Chordata; class Amphibia; order Anura; family Myobatrachidae; genus Pseudophryne; species Pseudophryne corroboree. The sequence goes on along the minus strand of NC_086453.1, from coordinate 30,893,741 downwards.
GGTAAGTAAATTCTTATTTTCTCTGACGTCCTAGTGGATGCTGGGAACTCCGTAAGGACCATGGGGATTATACCAAAGCTCCCAAACGGGCGGGAGAGTGCGGATGACTCTGCAGCACCGAATGAGAGAACTCCAGGTCCTCCTCAGCCAGGGTATCAAATTTGTAGAATTTAGCAAACGTGTTTGCCCCTGACCAAGTAGCTGCTCGGCAAAGTTGTAAAGCCGAGACCCCTCGGGCAGCCGCCCAAGATGAGCCCACCTTCCTTGTGGAATGGGCTTTTACAGATTTTGGCTGTGGCAGGCCTGCCACAGAATGTGCAAGTTGAATTGTACTACAAATCCAACGAGCAATCGTCTGCTTAGAAGCAGGAGCACCCAGCTTGTTGGGTGCATACAGTATAAACAGCGAGTCAGATTTTCTGACTCCAGCCGTCCTGGAAACATATATTTTCAGGGCCCTGACTACGTCCAGCAACTTGGAGTCCTCCAAGTCCCTAGTAGCCACAGGTACCACAATAGGTTGATTCATGTGAAACACTGAAACCACCTTAGGGAGAAATTGAGGACGAGTCCTCAATTCCGCCCTATCCGAATGAAATATCAGGTAAGGGCTTTTATAGGATAAAGCCGCCAATTCTGATACGCGCCTGGCTGAAGCCAGGGCCAACAGCATTACCACTTTCCATGTGAGATATTTCAAATCCACTGTGGCAAGTGGTTCAAACCAATGTGATTTTAGGAACCCTAAAACTACATTGAGATCCCAAGGTGCCACTGGAGGCACAATAGGAAGCTGTATATGCAGTACCCCTTTGACAAACGTCTGAACTTCAGGCACTGAAGCCAGTTCTTTCTGGAAGAAGATCGACAGGGCCGAAATTTGAACCTTAATGGATCCTAATTTTAGGCCCATAGACAATCCAGCTTGCAGGAAATGTAGGAAACGACCCAGTTGAAATTCCTCCGTAGGGGCCTTCTTGGCCTCACACCACGCAACATATTTTCGCCAAATGCGATGATAATGTTTTGCAGTTACATCCTTCCTGGCCTTGATCAGGGTAGGGATGACTTCATCTGGAATGCCTTTTTCCTTCAGGATCCGGCGTTCAACCGCCATGCCGTCAAACGCAGCCGCGGTAAGTCTTGGAACAGACAAGGTCCCTGCTGGAGCAGGTCCTTCCTTAGAGGTAGAGGCCACGGGTCCTCCGTGAGCATCTCTTGCAGCTCCGGGTACCAAGTTCTTCTTGGCCAATCCGGAGCCACGAGTATCGTTCTTACTCCTCTCTTTCTTATGATTCTCAGTACTTTTGGTATGAGAGGAAGAGGAGGGAACACATATACCGACTGGAACACCCACGGAGTTACCAGAGCGTCCACCGCTATTGCCGGAGGGTCCCTTGACCTGGCGCAATAGCTGTCCAGTTTCTTGTTGAGACGGGACGCCATCATGTCCACCTTTGGTTTTTCCCAATGGTTTACAATCACTTGGAAGACTTCTGGATGAAGTCCCCACTCCCCCGGGTGGAGGTCGTGTCTGCTGAGGAAGTCTGCTTCCCAGTTGTCCACTCCCGGAATGATCACTGCTGACAGTGCTATCACATGATTTTCCGCCCAGCGGAGAATCCTTGCAGCTTCTGCCATTGCCCTCCTGCTTCTTGTGCCGCCCTGTCTGTTTACGTGGGCGACAGCCGTGATGTTGTCCGACTGGATCAATACCGGTTGACCCTGAAGCAGAGGCCTTGCTTGACTTAGGGCATTGTAAATGGCCCTTAGCTCTAGGATATTTATGTGAAGAGACATTTCCATGCTTGACCACAAGCCCTGGAAATTTCTTCCCTGTGTGACTGCTCCCCAGCCTCTCAGGCTGGCATCCGTGGTTACCAGCATCCAATCCTGAATGCCGAATCTGCGGCCCTCTAGAAGATGAGCCTTCTGTAACCACCACAGGAGAGATACCCTTGTCCTTGGAGATAGGGTTATCCGCTGATACATCTGAAGATGCGATCCGGACCATTTGTCCAGCAGATCCCACTGAAAAGTTCTTGCATGGAAACTTCCGAATGGAATCGCTTCGTAAGAAGCCACCATTTTCCCCAGGACTCTCGTGCACTGATGCACTGACACTTGTCCTGGTTTTAGGAGGTTCCTGACTAGCTCGGATAACTCCCTGGCCTTCTCCTCCGGGAGAAACACCTTTTTCTGGACTGTGTCCAGAATCATCCCTAGGAACAGTAGACGTGTTGTTGGAATCAGCTGTGATTTTGGGATATTTAGAATCCACCCGTGCTGACGTAGCACTACCTGAGATAGTGCTACTCCGACCTCTAACTGTTCCCTGGACCTTGCCCTTATCAGGAGATCGTCCAAGTAAGGGATAATTAATACGCCTTTTCTTCGAAGAAGAATCATCATTTCGGCCATTACCTTGGTAAAGACCCGTGGTGCCGTGGACAATCCAAACGGCAGCGTCTGAAACTGATAATGACAGTTTTGTATCACAAACCTGGAGGTACCCTTGGTGAGAAGGGTAGATTGGGACATGGAGATAAGCATCCTTGATGTCTAGAGATACCATATAGTCCCCTTCTTCCAGGTTCGCTATCACTGCTCTGAGTGACTCCATCTTGAATTTGAACCTTTTTATGTAAGTGTTCAAAGATTTTAGATTTAAAATTGGTCTCACCGAGCCGTCCGGCTTCGGTACCACAAACAGCGTGGAATAATACCCCTTTCCCTGTTGTAGGAGGGGTACCTTGATTATCACCTGCTGGGAATACAGCTTGTGAATAGCTTCCAATACTGCCTCCCTGTCGGAGGGAGACGTTGGTAGAGCAGACTTCAGGAACCGGCGAGGGGGAGACGTCTCGAATTCCAATTTGTACCCCTGTGATACTACCTGCAGGATCCAGGGGTCCACTTGCGAGTGAGCCCACTGCGCGCTGAAATTCTTGAGACGGCCCCCCACCGTGCCCGAGTCTGCTTGCAGAGCCCCAGCGTCATGCTGAGGACTTGGCAGAAGCGGGGGAGGGCTTCTGCTCCTGGTAAGAGGCTGCATGGTGCAGTCTTTTTCCCCTTCCTCTGCCCCGGGGCAGGAACGATCGTGCTGAGAGGTGACCTGGGGTAAAAAGGTGGATTTTCCAGCCGTTGCTGTGGCCACCAGGTTCGATAGACCGACCCCAAATAACTCCTCCCCTTTATACGGCAATACTTCCATATGTCGTTTGGAATCCGCATCACCTGACCACTGTCGCGTCCATAACGTTCTTCTGGCAGAAATGGACATCGCACTTACTCTAGATGCCAGGGTGCAAATATCCCTCTGTGCATCTCGCATATATAGTAATGCATCCTTTAAATGCTCTATAGTTAATAATATACTGTCCCTATCCAGGGTATCAATATTTTCAGTCAGGGAGTCCGACCAAGCCACTCCAGCGCTGCACATCCAGGCTGAGGCGATCGCTGGTCGCAGTATAACACCGGTATGTGTGTATATACCTTTTAAGATATTTTTCAGCCTTCTATCAGCTGGTTCCTTGAGAGCGGCCGTATCAGGAGACGGTAACGCCACTTGTTTTGATAAGCGTGTGAGCGCCTTATCTACCCTAGGGGGTGTTTCCCAACGTGCCCTAACCTCTGGCGGGAAAGGGTATAGTGCCAATAATTTATTAGAAATCAGCAGTTTTTTATCGGGGGAAACCCACGCTTTATCACACACCTCATTTAATTCATCTGACTCAGGAAAAACCACTGGTAGTTTTTTCACACCCCACATAATACCCTTTTTTGTGGTACTTGTAGTGTCAGAAATGTTCAATGCCTCCTTCATTGCCGTGATCATGTAACGTGTGGCCCTACTGGACATTACGTTTGTCTCGTCACCGTCGACACTGGATTCAGTATCCGTGTCAGGGTCTGTGTCGACCATCTGAGGTAACGGGCGTTTTAGCGCCCCTGACGGTGTCTGAGACGCCTGAACAGGCACTAATTGATTTGTCGGCTGTCTCATGTCGTCAGTTTTTTGCAAAGTGCTGACATTGTCACGTAATTCTTTAATTACTACCATCCAGTCAGGTGTCGACTCCCTAGGGGGTGACATCACTAACACAGGCAATTGCTCTGCTTCCACATAATTTTCCTCCTCATACATGTCGACACAATCGTACCGACACCCAGCACACACACAGGGAATGCTCTGATAGAGGACAGGACCCCACTAGCCCTTTGGGGAGACAGAGGGAGAGTTTGCCAGCACACACCAGAGCGCTATATATATATACAGGGATAACCTTATATAAGTGTTACTCCCTGTTATAGCTGCTGTATTTATATATTAGCTGCCAATAGTGCCCCCCTCTCTGTTTTACCCTGTTTCTGTAGTGCAGGACTGCAGGGGAGAGTCAGGGAGCCGTCCTTCCAGCGGAGCTGTGAAAGAAAATGGCGCTTGTGTGCTGAGGAGAAAGGCTCCGCCCCCTTCACGGCGGCCTTTTCTCCCGCTTTTTTCAGGAAACTGGCAGGGGATAAATGCATCCATATAGCCCAGGAGCTATATGTGATGCATTTTTTTTAGCCATATAAGGTTTTTATATCGTTTTTATTGCGTCTCAGGGCGCTCCCCCCCAGCGCCCTGCACCCTCAGTGACCGGAGTGTGAAGTGTGCTGAGAGCAATGGCGCACAGCTGCAGTGCTGTGCGCTACCTTATTTGAAGACAGGAACGTCTTCTGCCGCCGCTTTCTCCGGACCTCTTCGCTCTTCTGGCTCTGTAAGGGGGCCGGCGGCGCGGCTCTGGGACCCATCCAGGCTGAACCTGTGATCGTCCCTCTGGAGCTAATGTCCAGTAGCCAAGAAGCCCAATCCACTCTGCAGTCAGGTGAGTTCGCTTCTTCTCCCCTTAGTCCCACGATGCAGTGAGCCTGTTGCCAGCAGGACTCACTGAAAATAAAAAACCTATTTAAACTTTTACTTCTAAGCAGCTCAGGAGAGCCACCTAGCTTGCACCCTTCTCGTTCGGGCACAAAAATCAAACTGGGGCTTGGGGGAGGGTCATGGGGGGAGGAGCCAGTGCGCACCAGCTGGTCTGGAGCTTTTGCTTTTTGTGCCCGGTCTCCTGCGGAGCCGCTGTTCCCCATGGTCCTTACGGAGTTCCCAGCATCCACTAGGACGTCAGAGAAAAACAGGCTATGATCACTAATGACCATCAGGCTAAAATCGCAAGAGCAGCTCACTTTTTTTTGACCGAAACGCTAGCTCTGATAATTGGATACCCCCTACTTCCGAGAGCAGGTGGGCAGTGATTGCTAGTCACCGCCAATGATTCTTTATAAGGACTATACTAATATCCATTCTCTGCTGCTACATTGCAACAAAGCTACAGTATTGTATCCTTAGCATCTCAACAGTACACAGGATAGGAGGGACTATTTACCCGGGAGGAGTCTGCTGAGTGGTCTGCCTGGAATTACCCACTTATTTGTGTGGCCGTGGGGGTTAGCTATTCATTAATGTGGCCATAGGGAGGGGGGTAGGTTTGTTGTTTGCCTGGGGGGTAGCTGCACTGCGGTGAGGGCTGGTATGCCAGGGCTGGTCTGGCTCCTACACTTTCATCCTGGCTCCTAGATTTTAGAAACATTTGTCAAGCCCTGGTTTACATATATATCAGGGCAGTGCAGTGTCAATGGGTTCTTGTCCACATACGTCACTAAGAGGACAAAACAAACTGTTGCTTCATCTGACATCACCGCCCGAAGCAAATACCGTACCGCAGCTCCCTGGTTTCATGCAGGAGTCAGCAGATGTCATTTCAATCCAACTCTTATAACAGTGAGAATGGCACGAGTCACACTATCCTGGGAACTACAGCCGTGCGGGAGGCTGCTGTTTGTACTCATAACTCAACAACACCACAGCATTTGTTTTTTGTACACACATCACTTCCACGGCTGCCAAAGCTCAAGTCACTATTTTCTTTTACAACCATATGCTGATCCGACAACAGCGACTCAGTGCGCGCAACTGCCAAGGACTTGTCGCTGTACGAGTCGGCTCTGCACATGTTGGCAATGCACATAGACGGCGTGCATCCCGCAACACACCCGTCTCCGTGTTACCCAAGTTTCTAGTCACTCTTATTTGATTGGTTCAGACCAGGCTTGGACACAGCATTTCGATCTGAAAAAAAAAAGTCTTATACAGATGGGGTAGGATTTAGTCTACACTGTGCGCCGCAGCACAGTTGCAGAGGTCACTAACATTCCACTGGAAAAAAATCATCTCTAAACTGAACATCACCTCTAAAGACACGGTGGCACAGTGGTTAGCATGTAGTGTTCATTCTAGCACCCTGCACCTCTCAAATCCCGTGCAGTTCCTCTTTCCTGCCTGGGGTGTCGATCTCTGCTTTGGTGCTTCTAGTACAGTCTGGACTGCATCTCAATACTGGGATACAGATCAGCACTGAGATACAGACCAGACTGTGCTGGAAGCACCAGAGCAGAGAGCGACACCCCCCAGGCAGGAAAGAGGAACTGCACAGGTTTTGAAAAGGTGCAGGGTGCTAGAAAGAACACTACAATGCTGCCTCACGGCACTGTGTTCATGAGTATGGGCATTACCTGCATGGAGTTTGCATGTTCTCCCAGTGCTTGCATGGGTTTCTTCTGTCTGCTCTGTCCCATTCACCAAACAGATACTGGTAGGTAAGTGGATTACTGGCTAAAATGAATGTGTGCGGTAGGGAGGTTAGATTAAGATCATATGCGGCAGGAACTCAGAACCCTCTGTACAGAGCTGCGTAATAATGTTGGGACTATATAAACTGTAATAAGTTATATACAGACAGAAATGTAGAAAAACTGGAGGATACAGAATAGGGAAGTTGTACTAAACTCTCCTAATGATTGTACACATAAACGTACAGGAGATGACCAGTGAGTGGATAATGGTTTTAGTGGCATCCTGGGTGATAAAGGGTCTGATCCTGGAGATGTTTTTGAGATGGAAATGGCAGGTTTTTGAGAGGTGCTGAATGTGTGGTTTGAAGGAGAGGGAGGGGTCCAGGATTACTCCAAAACAGCGCACTTGGGAGCTAGAGTAGATAGTAGTGCCATCATTGGATAATGAGATTGTGGGAGGTTAGGTTGTGCGGGAGGGAGGGAAGATAATCAGCACAGTCTTAGACATGTTAAGTTTAAGAAAGTTAACCTTGTGCATCAATCTTCTATTATCCTGAAGATAGGAGAGTGGTCCTCTCATCTGTGTGTCACCAGTGCCATGATGGTAGACATAGAAATAAACATAGAATTTGAGACGCTGAGGTGCGGCTACAAATTGCTGCCGGACTTGGGGGCTACCACTGCAGATCAGATCTCACGTCTAAAAGCGGACATTACTGATCGGTTAAAAATTATTACCTCCCTACTCCATGACAGCAGAGGCTCCTCCCATATATTAAGGATACGGGAGGAGAATCAACCAATCTCTACAGAGTATTTCCCAGGCTGCGAGCTTGCAAGGCTGTCACTCACGAGCGGCCTGTTTAACTGAATCTCCCCATAACTCTTTCGATTAACTCCCTCCCCGTTTCCATGGAAATTACAGCAAGGACCAATCACAGACAGCCACACAACATTATACTTTACCTAACTTTTTTCCATGCTGCCCTAGCATTACTACAGACAATACGCAACGCAAGACTTCACTGTAGTTGTGGCTCACTATACAGATGCAGGCTTACATTAGTTCCGATCTATCATAGCGAGACTGAAAAGCAGCTCCGTCAGCTGCACAATTATGTATCATGAAGGGCGAAGCCGTATTAGCTGGTAGCGCAGATGAACGGTCAGCATTACTGCATTTCTGCAATCAATAACAATTTCACTTTTTGTCTGCGCTCGGCCTGAGCTATAAAAGCATCCCTGCGTTACCCGTCTGCCTATAAATGGACTGACGTCACAAACAACACAAAGGCTAAAAGCTGCGAGCATCACACAGACAAGTCCACCGAGAGTTACATTACCATAGTCTCAGTATGTTCATCTTAATTTGACGGTCTGCTCTTTGTACAATGACTTGGAACGGTTCCTGCAAAGGAAATAACAGAACACACATAGACAGTCAGATTTCCTGCGAGTTTCATTGTAGAAAAGTAAACAATGAATTAAATCACTGAAAAAAGTAAAAATGGAGGGGGGGGGGGGGGGGGGGAGGATTTGGAGAGGGTAGAGAACATACCGTAATAAACTTAATTCATGACCATTAAGAAATAAGTCTTGGCAGTACTAGGTGATATACAGAACTGGACTTAGGGCCCAATTCAGACCTATCGCAAAAGCAAAATATTTCTCTAATGGGCAAAACCATGTGCACTGCAGGTGGGGCAGATATAACATGTGCAGAGAGAGTTAGATTTGGGTGGGTTATATGGTTTCTGTGCAGGGTAAATACTGGCTGCTTTGTTTTTTACACTGCAATTTGGATTTCAGTTTGCACACACCCCACCCAAATCTAACTCTCTCTGCACATGTTACATCTGGCCCGCCTGCACTGCACATGGTTTTGCCCATTAGAGAAAAAGTTTGCTGTTGCGATCAGGTCTGAATTAGGCCCATAAGCTCCATACACACTAAGCGATACTTTTAAAGATATCGCTCACTTTCACTCTTCTAAGCATTATCGTTTGTAATATCATCCAGGGTGTACGCACGATTTCATAACAATGTGCTCTCCCGCGGGTCGTTGGCTAGGTCTTTTGTCGTCTGTACATGCAGCACAATTTTGACTATGACGTTGATGATTACGTGCACATTGTTCACTGTGTACGCTACGAACGACTACGATGAGCGATTTAGTATTGAAACTCAACAACTTGGTAATACCGGACTACTCCTATACAGTATATCGTTGGTAAAAATCGCTCAGTGTGTACGCAAAATATCGTTTGTCCTGTACTCAAGGGAAGTTCAAGGGAATTCGTCAGCTGATACCGTTCACAGTGCATGTCGTCTAGTGTGTACCCGCCTACACAGTGACACCCCATCCTGATGCCGGGTACACACTAGACCACAGGTTCTTAAACTCTGTCCTCAGGACCCCAAACAGTTGACGTTTTCCAGGTCCCCTCACAGGATTGCAAGTGAAATGATCAGCTCCACCTGCAGCTCTTTTAAAATGTATCGGTGAGTAATGAATACACCTATGCACCTGCTAGGTGACGTGAAAGAGGTGAACTGTGTGGGGTCCTAGTGTTCACTCTAGGAGTGAAAAGGGGCAGGGCGCCGGACTCCGGGGGCGTCCGAAATGGGGGCGCGGCCACGCAAATTAGGGGGCGTGGCCACGCATACGGCATTTTAGGGGGCGGTGCGGCCCACAGGCGCTACTATAGAGAGCGTCTGTGGCCGGCGACGTCACTGTTGGGGGCTTCCCCCAGCCCTCTCCCAATGCGTGAATGGATGCCGCGCGCATGCGCACGGCATCTATACACGCCGGGAGGGCAGGGAGCGGGGCGGCTGTTTTAGCAGGGCACCGCAAAAGGGGCAGGGCGGGTTTTGCCTGCTAAAAAACGGGCAGGGCGCGGCGCCCTGCTAAAGCAGCCTAGAGTGAACACTAGGGTCCTGAGAACGGAGTTTGAGAACCACTACGCTAGACGATATGCTCCATGAGTGATCCTTTGACATCCGGGACAAAAAAAGTCATGCAAACACAGTGAACGGTATCGCTAACGATATTATTACGTGACATCATCCAGCCTGTACATTCATCGTCAAATTGACCTGCACGTACAGATGACAGAAACCCTCATTAACGACCCCGCGGGAGCGCGCGTCGTAACGATATTGTGCATAAACACTGGACGTCATCGCTCAAAAGGCAGTTAATATAGAATTTAAATGAACAGAATACGCATTTAGTCTTACCAAGCAAACACTTTTGCACACTGTAAAACTGGAAGCACAGTTATTGTATTCTAGTAGAGGGACTATGGAAATTGTTTGGCTTTTAGAACACGATAAAGTCCATTTAAACCCAGCATCAGAAGACGGGTTACGAAAGGAATGCAGCGAGGGCGAATCCGATCCTGGCGATCGCTCCTGAATCACACTGCTGGCACAACGGATCAATAACGTATTCTTATCTACAGCAACTAAGTGAGTCTGCAAGTTCATCGGTTACAGAAACCTTGCCCGTCTCGCCCCCCCCCCCCCCCCGAGGACTCCTCAGACAACTGCCTCTCTATAGGAAATCAATGAGCACTGAATTAAATATTACAAGTAACAATTCCAGAGAAAGAGTCTGAGACAACACAACACGATCCTTTCGCCACAAGACAATTCCACAGAACGCAGCAGGAGCACCGTGTATGTACAACACAGAAACGGCAGCTTTAATTTTACTTAGCGGACCGGTCGTGCTGCTTTGCCTGATCAATAAACACACTTACAACGCACCGTTATAAATGCACATTACTGTGGAAAGACATAAAAACAGCTATAAATCTATTTCTACCACGGCCAGAGGTTGCCAAACCGGGTCCTCAAGGCACCAGAACAGTCCAGGTTAGAAGTACATCCATGCTTGGCCACAGGTGACTTAATAAGTACCCCAGTCAATTTGATTTAACCATCTGTGCTGAGCCATTTATATCTTTCAAATCTGGATCGTTAGGGTGGTAACCTCTGCATTAGGCACTATAGTGTTTATTCTAGCACCCTGCACCTTTCAAAATCCGTGCAGTTCCCCTGTCCTGCCTGGGGTGTCACTCTCTGCTGTGGTTCTTCTCAGCACACGTTACTCAGTGCTGTGATACAGACATGCGTCTGCTGAGAAGCACCACAGCAGAGAGCGACACCCCAGGCAGGAAAGAGGAACTGCACAGGATTTCAAAGGTGCAGGGTGCTAGAATGAACACTACACTATGTAAATTAGCTCTTGGTTTGCCCATGTGACCCATCGTCAGTGTTGCAGGAAGAGGTGGTGGGAATGGAAAGAACCCTAAACCCCATCGTATAATTTACAGAACAGGCGTTACCCTCATTTCAAAGACAGGAATTCCATCTTTCAAAATATCTGCCACCTTGAAGCTACTGGCTAGCGATCAGTGTGATACCCGGATAATAATCCCATACGCTACAGATAAAGGTCCTGGTTTATGTAAATTCCGAAAACGAGAGTCCCCTCTTACAAACTGTATTTCCCTTTACTCGTTATTGTCCGACAACTGCAACCTCCTGTACACAACATTACAATTTCCTCAGATGGGACAGGGTTTAATGTCCAGTGTCTTGGGTCAAATAAATATTGGGGGGGGGGGGGGGGTCATTTGATGCTGTAAAAAATTCTAGTTTTTAAACCTGTATGCCTTGTTGGGACACACAATGAAATGTAGTGTTCATTCTAGCACCCGCCACCTAATCAGTGGGGCTGGGTTCGGGTGACCGGCTTTTGGGATTCCGACGCTCACCATACAGACGACAGGGGAGGGGGGGTGGCAACAAAGCCCTTTGCAGGCTCAGTTGAAAGCGAGTTCTGTTCTCAGTCTATGGGTGGACACCCACAAGTGGGAATAGTCCCTGTTAAGACGGCTGCCGACTGTCTGGCTGAGAATCGGCCGAGATCCCGATGCCGGTATAGTGACTGGTGGTCACATAACAGTGAGGAGGGAGTATTGTAATTTTGAAGGGCAATATCAGCAGCGATACATCACGGCTAAATTTTTGGCAGGGTGCTAGAATGAACACTACGGGTACATAGACAATAAATCGGACAATTTGTCATTTTGCGCCACATCGGAACTACAAATCGCCAACTGTGTATGCACTATTGTGCGCTGCCGTGAGTCGTTCGTCGTATCTTCAGACTGGTCGTACGTGCAGATCAATCTGAAGTTATCGTCAACGATTTTCAGCAAATTGCGCAGGGTGTACTACCTACATAGACACTTGATGTATCATTAACAACCAACGCATGATATAGTTTGTAAGACTGCACGGTGTGTATGCATTATATCATTTGTTCGGGAGTACAAGGGAAGTTGGGATGACCATTGTGTCGTTTGCACATCGTCACGTGTGTACCCAACTTAAAAGAACGTTTTTCATGGATGACAGAAAAGGAGTAAAGAAAAAAATTGCAGTATAAGTTTCAGGTGCAGATTTTATGATGAACGATTTTCGCTGTTTAGGAAAGGAAGATAAACGCTGATTTAAGAACCTTCAGAGTATAGGTGACGGTTAGGGAAACCTATGTCCCGCTTGCTTTTAGTTCATATTCCTGCATTTTCCATAAGTAGTAATAAAAAACACAACCACCTTAGCCTAATTTTGAGCTATTATATTTGCCATGTCAAAAAAAAAAGCAAAGTATAATCTGTGTGGGTGCTGCAACAAACAGGCCAGCCCCAAAAGTGCCAAAATAGGGTCAGTACAGGGGTAAGGAAAGCCTCAGCGGCAAAGGGGTTAACACTCTAAAAATCAAACTTATTACAGCCTATGCCACTTGCAGCGGCGCACCCTCCCATCTGTCCACATCTTCATTCCAAGCTGCACTCTCTCCTCCGGCCTCTTTTCCTCTATATTACCATCCCAGCCTCTCTCCTCTTACATCTATCCATCATACAGCGGGATTTCCCCGAAAATTAGATGTAGTGTTCACCAGGAATTGGGCAGAACACAGAGGTGGCGGGCAGTTGGCGCAGGCGCGCTCAAAAAAATGGACGCAGCACTGATGGAGGCGGTCGGATCCCCTCAACGTCACTAATGGGTGCGTGCCCCAGCTTCCCCTACATGAATAGACGTTGTGCTCCCTTTGCACGGCATCTATTCACTCGGGGGAAGGTGGTTTTAGCAAGGGGCAGGGCGCATTTTGCACTGTAAAAACAGGCTAGCGTGAAGACTATGAGACGCAATTTGATATGCGACACTTGTATATCTGTGTGTGACAGAGTCTGTATACGGAGCACAACAGAACTTGACATGGAGAAAAGCTGCGGCTGCTACAATGTTGCACTTTGTGTACAAATTCAGAGACTCAAGCTGGGTACACAGTGGGCGGTGTCGTCCGATCAGACCAACACATCAGGTAGTGTTCACTCTAGGATTTGGGCAGGTCGCCGGACTGAGAGGGGCACAAGCATGTGCGTGCGCGGCCGAAAAAGGGTCGTGGCCACGCAAAATAGGGGCGTGGTCATTTTGCGTAATAAAAGTGGGCGATTCAGCCCACAGACGTTAAAACAGGGGGCGTGGGCGGCCTGCGGTGTCACTGTTGGGGGCGTGCCCAGCTTCCCCCAAGCTCTCTCACAGCGTGAATGGATGCAGCGCGCATGCGCACAGCATCTTTACACGCTGGGAGGGCAGGAAGCGGGCGGCTGTTCTAGCAGGGCGCCGCAGAAAGGGCAGGGCGCGGCACCCTGCTAAAACAGCCTAGCGTGAACACTAATCAGGCACATCGTCCAGTGTGTACCAATGATTGCATGCTCCTGCGGTTCGTTTGCACGGCGGACGGGACGACCAGTAAAACGTCCACATGCAGGGGAATGTGGTGGCGAACGATGTATTGCGTGATATATTGTTCAGTGTGTACGCCGTGCCGTCTCCTGGTGCGTCTTAGCTGCATGGCATTGCAGAAAGACATTTTCTGCAAAAAAGATGCCCGATTCTAGTCTCACGGGACATGGCACGACTGCGGCAATGATTATGTCTCGGTTTTCCCTACCGTTTAAAACTGTGGAGCATTATGTCTCATTACAAAGCACAACAATGGCTAAAAATCCCCATTTAGAGGCCCGAAAAAGTTCAATGTGCAGCTAATCTGGATTATGGTAAAAGCAGCCAAGCGTGTACATCTGAACGGATTGGAAGCCAGATAAAATGAATAAATAAAGCGCACTGCATAACCGGGTTTACGCAAGGGTTTCGGGTGTCCGTACTGCATCCACCTGCTGTACCGGTTACTTAACCAGCAGGGATTAAACATGTATACAGTGCATTCCTTCACGCCATATACAGTAGAAAATCCCAGGATGTCGCAACAGAGAATGTCACTCTCCCACATTACATCTGCGCTAGGGAACAACAGAAGCCAAGTTTCACAGTCTCAGAACAGGAAAGAATAAAGGGTGTGAAAAGATGAGCAGAAAGGGATAAAGCACGTGAGCCGTGCAAACACCCGTACTGATTTCTACACGATTGTATTTGCTCAGTGCAGTCCTTAGAAGGGAAACGCATTCGAAAGCAGGCCACCGCAGCGCAAAGCAGATCCCGCAGAAAGGGGGGCTATAATATCTCTATATATTGTCATTCACAAACATGAAAATGAAGACAAATATTAGTCAGACGCCAATAATAATAAAACAAAGAAGCTTCTGGGATTTCTCAAGCACTAAGCCAATACTGTATTCAGCGTGGAAGGAAATATTCACAAGTGTGTTACAGTTCTAGACAAAACAAGGCAAACGGCTTCTGCTCAGAGGCCGTTATTAAAGGGTCCTTATTAAAGCCAAACTCATGAAACAGGAGGAGACGGGCTGATCTATAGCTGCAAGTCTTGGAACATGTTGGGCGAAAGTGTTGCGACACAGATGTGTGCTACTAAAGGTCCAGTTTACTTTTTCCTTATACAAACACAACTTTTAAACCAGTGTTTGACTTGTAAAGAATTCTCCCACTCCCATACTTGAGGTACAAAGCGGGGACACACACCTATACTGTGTGCAGAGTACACGGCAATTCATCACCATTAAACAATGCACCTCAGAGGACACCTGAGCGACAGCGTCACAATATTACTCAATATCAAAGAGAACATCACAACGTAAGCAGAGACAACCTAAAAATAGAAGATGATTCTACCTAAAGTTACCATTAGCCTTCAGGCTGCATTGTTTAGTCAATGCAAGTATATTATCAGATGTACAAACTGACAGCCCACAGCCCTGAGGGGGCCAACTTATTTAAACAGAGGAACAGGGCGGGGGTAAGATGTACTATTCAGCATGTTTGCGCTCCATAAACTACAGGCAGCACAATGGTTTCCAGTTAGGTTCCCATCAAGGCCATATATGTGGGGAGTTTGTATGTTCTCCCACGTTCAAATCAGTTTCCTCCGGGTTCTCAAATTTCCTTTCATATTCCAAAAACAAACTGTTTGGATATTTGGTCCCTGCCGAAAAAAAAATGAACCTGAATGTATATGCGATAGGGAAAATAGATTGTGTGCTCCACTAGGGAGGCTGCTTAATGCCCCAATATTCTGAGGAAGATGTATGCGCAACATAAACAGCTGTCAATGAGCTTTATTATTAACCCGTCTACAATCTAAGGGGGGAATTCAATTGTTTTCTCCATCAGCTGTCATTAGAAATTCAATGGTAGCTCCGGTTGGGCACAAGTGCAGCGGCGGTTGGAGGGCAGTTTTAGCGATAATTATTGGGCGCACAGAACAACTAAATTGCTCTGTTGGGCGTTCATTAATTATCTTGGCTCTTTAAACAATTGAATCGCCCCCTAATTGTTCCAAGTGTGGTGGACGCAAGGCTGACTTGCTGCACTGCCTGTGGCCCCTTCCTTCTATACAAGGGTTTTGGGTCCGCGTTTGGAGGGGGATCAGTACAAGATCCCGGCGGTCAGGAGACTAGCCCGACAGCCGGAATCCCAGGTGTCCGCTCGCCACGCTTCAGGTCAGGTGGCGACTTTCCCTCCGGGTGGTGGCGTGGACCACCACCCAGGAGGGGTAACCAGCCGGCGGTAAGGACTCCGACCACCGGTGTTTCAGCTGGTGTTGGGATTCCGCCATCGACTGCCTACCTTTGGAGGTATGCCTCTGATATTTAGCTCAGTTGTGTCCCTTTAACTCCCACAAATGGGCATTTACGTTTCTAAGGCAGGAAAGAAACGGCTTCTAACCATCTCAGCGTCGGCTAGGAAATACATCCTCCATTTGTGGAGCTTCTCCCTTTCTTGATTTGTTTATGGAAAAATTGTGGTTTCTAATGAGAACGGACTGGCTACAGCAGGGGTTCCCAAACGCAAGGCACCCCGACGGTCCAAGTTTTAACGATATCCATGCTTGATCACAGGTGGATTCATTATTATGTCAGTCATATTAATTTAACTATGCTCAGCCATGGATATGTTTAACACCAGGACTGTTCGGATGCCTTGAGGGCTGTGTTTGGGAACCAGCGGGCTATAGGCTTCTCAACGGAAGGAGCGATGCGCACAACAAGAAAGAATTTGGGGTTGCTTTTATTCTACGCTTTAATACGAAACTAGTGTCTTATTGCAGGACCCTGTGAGCGAAGCGCTTGTGCCTTCGAGCGAGCACGGCAAAACACTTTACGGCAGCTTGAACTAGTAAAAAAAAAAAAAACTGTTCGTAGCTCCATAGTGCTGTGACCAAAAAAAGTGTGAATTCTGTCTTTGAGCGGGCCCTGAGGGGCGCAAGATGCGGTGACAGTCCGGCATTTCAGTGCCGTTGCAACGCGCACCCTTCGCCCTATGATCCATGCTTTCGTCTCCTTGTGTCTCATTTTATACATTGTGGCGCAGACATATTAAGCCTGGAGAAGTGATAAAGTGGAGAGAGATAAAGTACCAGCCAATCAGCTCCTAACTGTCATGTTACAGGCTGTGTTTGAAAGATAACAATTAGGAGCTGATTGGCTGGTGCGTTAACACCTTCCACTTTATCACTTCTCCAGGATTAATACAGCTGCCCCTGTGTTGCTTGCAGCGACCGCCTTATCATATATTCCAATAAAATGTAATGAGAAACTATTTGCCTAAAGGAGCATGCCATGTTTTCATTTTTCAGACAAACGCCCTCTCTCAAACCTCTGCTGTCAAACAATAGTGTGCGATAAGCCATTTACAGCACAAAGAAAACGGACAGGTGCGCTGAACAGAAGAGGTCGCCTGGCGCTATTGTTAACAGCCGACGGCAGAAAAGCGCTCTGCTGTTTCACCAAAGAAAAGACTAGGACTGAAATATGCATCTGTGCTTATAATAATAAAATGTATTTGTGCAATACAAGATACTGGATGATATCAGTAGGAGATGCGGACGTACAATACACGGAGGGCGAAGCCATGTATAGGATATCAGTGGGGGCTAAGCGCTTTAAGAAAAGACACAATAGAGAGAGGAGGCGCACTTATAAACAATGAAAAACAAAGGAATCTTCATAAAACATGGAATCTCAGATAAGTGGTTTTATAACAGGGATAAAAATACAATCTGGTTGGCAGGAACTTCAGGTTCACACAGTACTGAGAGTACACTGAGCGTATGGACAGACTGAAAGAGCAGAATTATACCCCTTTCACACAGCCCAAAATTTCCCGGGTTAAAACACATGAACGCGCATCAACCTGGGAAATTTCTCAGTGTGAAAGGGTACAGGGACAAAATCCCGGGATTTCTGTCCCTGCAATCGACCAGGGTTGGTCCCGGGATCTTCCCTGGAACCTGGACAGTGTGAATGGTGCAGGGACATGTCAAACCTTCCCGAGTTGCTGATGCCGATTTGCTATTCAGGGCACTTCCTGGTCTTGTGTTTTTTCTGAGATGCCCATTCTCAGAAAATTAAGGGTTGATGCTAGATCCAAGTGGGCTAAGGGACCTTTACCGTCAGGGGGAGGAGCCATGACATAAGGGGGAAGAGCTAGGCCAGCGGGATAGTTCCTCTACTATCCACGCTACCAACTATTACCTTTAGTAATCAGGTGGCGAGCGAAGCGGAGCGAACCACCGAGCCCGAAGCGTGGCGAGCGAAGCGAGCCCGCGAGGGTACTTTTCGGGTACCCTGTTCGCCCGTAGCTCCTCCCCCTGGTGACGCGTCTCCTCCCGTAGGTACGTCAGAAGGTCCCTTCTCCCACTTCGATATAGAATCAACCGAAAATGCAGGGCCATCCCGGGTTCAGTATGAAAGGTGCAGACCCGGGATGTCTCGGCTCCAAATGCTAGTATAAACGGGCCCAACCCGGGAATGTCCCTGTATGAGCCCGTGGCAGAATTCCCGGGTTTTGCCACTGCATTTCTGGTGTGAAAGGGGTATTAAAAACCCTTTGTCTGTACTGTACAAGGTCTCAACCAGACTTTTTTCATTTAGGTTAATTAAATGGCTGCATTTGTGCTCAGCATAAACCAGCCCTTATTTTAACTTTTCAACACAGGAAAATCTCTCTGAGGCAACAGGGACTTGGGGAGGGCATGGCGCAGTGCCTGAGAATGGGGGGGGGGGGGGGGGGGGGTTAGTACAGGGGTAGCACACAAAGTCCAAGAGGAAGGGGGTACAGTACAGGGATGGACTCCAGGGTCTGAGGGGGGAGCAGCACACGGACAGAGTCTGGAGGGGAGGGATACATACAGAGCAGGGTGTGCGAGTGGGGGGTACATACAGAGCAGGGTGTGCGAGTGGGGGGTACATACAGAGCAGGGTGTGCGAGTGGGGGGTACATTCAGAGCAGGGTGTGCGAGTGGGGGGTACATTCAGAGCAGGGTGTGCGAGTGGGGGGTACATTCAGAGCAGGGTGTGCGAGTGGGGGGTACATTCAGAGCAGGGTGTGCGAGTGGGGGGTACATTCAGAGCAGGGTGTGCGAGTGGGGGGTACATTCAGAGCAGGGTGTGCGAGGGGGGGTACATACAGAGCAGGGTGTGCGAGGAGGGGTACATACAGAGCAGGGTGTGCGAGAAGGGGTACATACAGAGCAGGGTGTGCGAGGGGGGGTACATACAGAGCAGGGTGTGCGAGGGGGGGTACATACAGAGCAGGGTGTGCGAGGGGGGGTACATACAGAGCAGGGTGTGCGAGGGGGGGGTACATACAGAGCAGGGTGTGCGAGGGGGGGGTACATACAGAGCAGGGTGTGCGAGGGGGGGTACATACAGAGCAGTGTGTGTGTGTGTGTGTGTGTGTGTGTGTGTGTGCAGAGCAGGGTATGTGGGGAGGGGTACATACAGGGCAGGGTGAGTGAGGAGAGGGGGGTACATACAGGGCAGGATATGGGGGGGTACATAGAGGGCATGGTGAGTGAGGAGAGGGGGGGTACATACAGGGCAGGGTGAGTGAGGAGAGGGGGGGTACATACAGGGCAGGGTGAGTGAGGAGAGGGGGTACATACAGGGCAGGGTGAGTGGGGGGGTACATACAGAGCAGGGTGAGTGAGGAGAGAAGGGTACATACAGGGCAGGGTGAGTGAGGAGAGGAGGGTACATACAGGGCAGGGTGAGTGAGGAGAGGAGGGTACATACAGGGCAGGGTGAGTGAGGAGAGGAGGGTACATACAGGGCAGGGTGAGTGAGGAGAGGAGGGTACATACAGGACAGGTTGAGTGAGGAGAGGAGGGTACATACAGGGCAGGATGAGTGAGGAGAGGAGGGTACATACAGGGCAGGATGAGTGAGGAGAGGGGGGTACATACAGGGCAGGTTGAGTGGGGAGAGGGGGGATACATATAGGGCAGGGTGAGTGAGGAGAGGGGGGTACATACAGGGCAGGGTGAGTGAGTAAAAGGGGGGGTACATACAGGGCAGGGTGAGTGAGGAGGGGGGGGTACATACAGGGCAGGGTGAGTGAGTAAAGGGGGGGTACATATAGGGCAGGGTGTGTGAGGAGGGGGGGTACATACAGGGCAGGGTGAGTGAGGAGAGGGGGGGTATACAGGGCAGGGTGAGTGAGGAGAGGGGGGGTACATACAGGGCAGGGTGAGTGAGGAGAGGGGGGGTACATACAGGGCAGGGTGAGTGAGATGGGGGGGTACATACAGGGCAGGGTGAGTGAGATGGGGGGGTACATACAGGGCAGGGTGAGTGAGATGGGGGGGTACATACAGGGCAGGGTGAGTGAGATGGGGGGGTACATACAGGGCAGGGTGAGTGAGGAGGGGGGGTACATACAGAGCAGGGCGAGTGAGGAGAGGGGGGTACATACAGGGCAGGGCGAGTGAGGAGAGGGGGGTACATACAGGGCAGGGTGAGTGAGGAGAGGGGGGTACATACAGGGCAGGGTGAGTGAGGAGAGGGGGTACATACAGGGCAGGGTGAGTGAGGAGAGGGGGGTACATACAGAGCAGGGTGAGTGAGGGGAGGGGGGGTACATACTGGGCAGGGTGAGTGAGGAGAGCGGGGTACATACAGGGCAGGGTGAGTGAGGAGAGGGGGGGTACATACAGGGCAGGGTGAGAGCGGAGGGGGGGTACATACAGAGCAGGGTGAGTGAGGAGAGGGGGGGTACATACTGGGCAGGGTGAGTGAGGAGAGGGGGGTACATACAGGGCAGGGTGAGGAGAGGGGGGGGTACATACAGAGCAGGGTGAGTGAGGAGAGGGGGGGGTACATACTGGGTAGGGTGAGTGAGGAGAGGGGGGGGGGGTACATACAGGGCAGGGTGAGGACAGGGGGGGGTACATACAGGGCAGGGTGAGGAGAGGGGGGGGTACATACAGGGCAGGGTGAGGAGAGGGGGGGTACATACAGGGCAGGGTGAGGAGAGGGGGGGGTACATACAGGGCAGGGTGAGGAGAGGGGGGGGTACATACAGGGCAGGGTGAGTGAGGAGAGGGGGGGTACATACAGGGCAGGGTGAGTGAGGAGGGGGGGTACATACAGGGCAGGGTGAGTGAGGAGGGGGGGGGTACATACTGGGCAGGGTGAGTGAGGAGAGGGGGGTACATACTGGGCAGGGTGAGTGAGGAGGGGGGGTACATACAGGGCAGGGTGAGTGAGGAAAGTGGGGGTACATACAGGGCAGGGTGAGTGAGGAAAGTGGGGGTACATACAGGGCAGGGTGAGTGAGGAGAGGGGGTACATACTGGGTAGGGTGAGTGAGGAGAGGGGGGGATACATACAGAGCAGGGAAAGTGAGGAGAGGGGGTACATACAGGGCAAGGTGAGTGAGGAGAGTGGGGGTACACACAGGGCAGGGTGAGAGGAGGGGGGGGGTACATACAGGGCAGGGTGAGTGAGGAGAGGCGGGGTACATACTGGGCAGGGTGAGTGAGGAGAGGGGGGGTACATACAGGGCAGGGTGAGTGAGGAGAGGAGGGGGGGGTACATACAGGGCAGGGTGAGTGAGGAGAGGGGGGGTACATACAGGGCAGGGTGAGTGAGGAGAGGGGGGGTACATACAGGGCAGGGTGAGTGAGGAGAGGGGGGGTACATACAGGGCAGGGTGAGTGAGGAGAGGAGGGGGGTACATACAGGGCAGGGTGAGTGAGGAGAGGGGGGTACATACAGGGCAGGGTGAGTGAGGAGAGGAGGGGGGTACATAGAGGGCAGGGTGAGTGAGGAGAGGAGGGGGGTACATAGAGGGCAGGGTGAGTGAGGAGAGGGGGGTACATACAGGCAGGGTGAGTGAGGAGAGGGGGGTACATACAGGGCAGGGTGAGTGAGGAGAGGAGGGGGGTACATAGAGGGCAGGGTGAGTGAGGAGAGGGGGGTACATACAGGGCAAGGTGAGTGAGGAGAGGAGGGGGGTACATAGAGGGCAGGGTGAGTGAGGAGAGGGGGGTACATACAGGGCAGGGTGAGTGAGGAGAGGGGGGGTACATAGAGGGCAGGGTGAGTGAGGAGAGGAGGGGGGTACATAGAGGGCAGGGTGAGTGAGGAGAGGGGGGTACATACAGGGCAGGGTGAGTGAGGAGAGGGGGGGTACATACTGGGCAGGGTGAGTGAGGAGGGGGGGTACATACAGGGCAGGGTGAGTGAGGAGAGGGGGGGTACATACAGGGCAGGGTGAGTGAGGAGAGGGGGGGTACATACAGGGCAGGGTGAGTGAGGAAAGTGGGGGTACATACAGGGCAGGGTGAGTGAGGAGAGGGGGTACATACTGGGTAGGGTGAGTGAGGAGAGCGGGGTACATACAGGGCAGGGTGAGTGAGGAGAGGGGGGGTACATACAGGGCAGGGTGAGAGCGGAGGGGGGGTACATACAGAGCAGGGTGAGTGAGGAGAGGGGGGGTACATACTGGGCAGGGTGAGTGAGGAGAGGGGGGTACATACAGGGCAGGGTGAGGAGAGGGGGGGGGGGTACATACAGAGCAGGGTGAGTGAGGAGAGGGGGGTACATACTGGGTAGGGTGAGTGAGGAGAGGGGGGGGGGTACATACAGGGCAGGGTGAGGAGAGGGGGGGTACATACAGGGCAGGGTGAGTGAGGAGAGGGGGGGTACATACAGGGCAGGGTGAGTGAGGAGGGGGGGTACATACAGGGCAGGGTGAGTGAGGAGAGGGGGGGTACATACTGGGCAGGGTGAGTGAGGAGAGGGGGGTACATACTGGGCAGGGTGAGTGAGGAGGGGGGGGGTACATACAGGGCAGGGTGAGTGAGGAAAGTGGGGGTACATACAGGGCAGGGTGAGTGAGGAGAGGGGGTACATACTGGGTAGGGTGAGTGAGGAGAGGGGGGATACATACAGAGCAGGGAAAGTGAGGAGAGGGGGTACATACAGGGCAGGGTGAGTGAGGAGAGTGGGGGTACACACAGGGCAGGGTGAGAGAGGAGGGGGGGGTACATACAGGGCGAGTGAGGAGAGGCGGGGTACATACTGGGCAGGGTGAGTGAGGAGAGGGGGGGTACATACAGGGCAGGGTGAGTGAGGAGAGGAGGGGGGGTACATACAGGGCAGGGTGAGTGAGGAGAGGAGGGGGGGTACATACAGGGCAGGGTGAGTGAGGAGAGGGGGGGTACATACAGGGCAGGGTGAGTGAGGAGAGGGGGGGTACATACAGGGCAGGGTAAGTGAGGAGAGGGGGGGTACATACAGGGCAGGGGGAGTGAGGAGAGGAGGGGGGTACATACAGGGCAGGGTGAGTGAGGAGAGGGGGGTACATACAGGGCAGGGTGAGTGAGGAGAGGGGGGGTACATAGAGGGCAGGGTGAGTGAGGAGAGGAGGGGGGTACATAGAGGGCAGGGTGAGTGAGGAGAGGGGGGTACATACAGGCAGGGTGAGTGAGGAGAGGGGGGTACATACAGGGCAGGGTGAGTGAGGAGAGGAGGGGGGTACATAGAGGGCAGGGTGAGTGAGGAGAGGGGGGTACATACAGGGCAAGGTGAGTGAGGAGAGGAGGGGGGTACATAGAGGGCAGGGTGAGTGAGGATAGGGGGGTACATACAGGGCAGGGTGAGTGAGGAGAGGGGGGGTACATAGAGGGCAGGGTGAGTGAGGAGAGGAGGGGGGTACATAGAGGGCAGGGTGAGTGAGGAGAGGGGGGTACATACAGGGCAGGGTGAGTGAGGAGAGGGGGGGTACATACTGGGCAGGGTGAGGGAGGAGGGGTTACACACAGAGCTGGGATGATGCGGGGAACGGGAAATAACGGACCGAGCAGACTTCCCTTTCCCACACTCCATTCCCCGGTCAGATACCGTTACCTGAGGCCGCCGGGGATTCCGGTGTTTCCCTCCTCCTCCTCCCCCCGCAGCACGGGTCACGTGTGCCGGATCGGGGGGGGATCGCCGCTAGCTGCGGGCGCGTGCCAGTCACATGTGGGGAGCGCGCGCCCGCCCGCCCGCACCCCCCGCGTCACGTGACCCAGCACGCAATTCCCCCATTCTCCGGGCGGGCGGGAGCGCGCACGCATGCTCGCCCGCCAGCTACCCCTGTTATGGCGGTTGCACCCGTACCATCCTCCAAATTACCATGGCGACGCCTCATCCGCGGCCCCGTCACCCCCGATGCCCCGGCTTCCTCTCACAGCCGTCCTCCTCACACTGTTCCCTGGCTGGTGCCTACTGAGCACAGGCTGGCACTCTGTGGTAGCCTACACTGGTATTCGCTGTTCTGGGCTCACTGTGTTACAGAGATGCCAGGCAGGCTCGGCCAACCCCTCTACCTGCCCTTACCCCTTTACTTGCCCATGAAAGGACCGCTGCCTGGGTTGGCCGCCAACCGCCTGTAAATCGATGGGGAATGTCCAATTGGAAAATCCATTTGCTTATAAGTAATGGGCTTGTGTGTGCGCAGACCCAAACCATCGACCGGGCTGACC
This sequence comes from Pseudophryne corroboree, assembly GCF_028390025.1. Taxonomy (NCBI): domain Eukaryota; kingdom Metazoa; phylum Chordata; class Amphibia; order Anura; family Myobatrachidae; genus Pseudophryne; species Pseudophryne corroboree. Next base: position 30,869,761 of record NC_086453.1, on the reverse strand, counting down.
ATCCCTCCTGCAGTCACCATCATTCTCTGGTTCCACGGCCCCGGCCATTTGGCCCCTCTACCTTTATGGTTGGTGTGAGGCCTGCAGTCTCCCATATCGGTAACCGAAAGCCCAGTCCATCAGTAGTACGGTTGGACAGCGGCAGACCAACATCCAGTCAGGCGATGCGATCGCTAGTAACCATCGCCTCAAAGCCATTCGATGGTATATCCATTGATGGTAATACTGTGTGAGTGCACAGCCGGAGCACTGCACCTGACCTGCGCTTCATATACCACTTCCCCTGTAGCTAGGTACAAGCAGTCAGCCACCGGATGGGCCTCGGAAATTGTCATCCAATTGGCGGAAACCATTGCAAACCTGCTGTTCAACAGAGAAATAATTTCCATCGGATCGGGTACATCGATGATTGTTAGCCATCCCTAGGCAGACTCTCCCCAATAGATTACCCCTTCCATCCTGGTCCTTTTATATATCACTTATTTGGTGCCTACAGGGCACGACTAAGCAGTCAGAAAAGTGACCTAAAAGGAGCTGGCTGTTGTCTTAAGAGGCTGTTACTGACCTTCCATTTCTCTAACTCCCGTTATCTTGGTTGGACATACACGACACAACATTGTGATATTTTGGCCAACATAGATGAGGAATTCTGAACAATCAGATAATCAGAGCTGAGTATTTCATTGGCCTGTTTTATTGGTGTTTCTGCAAACCCAACAACTGCCCAAAAACCAGACTCATCAGCCGATACGTGACTGATTGGGCCAATCATTTTTTAGTGTGTAGTCAGCTTTACTTTGGATGCAACTAGATTGTGACTTTAAGGGCGATGGCATAGTGAAAAAATCTCGCTCATGCCAATTGTTTCCTTTCTAAATTGTGCAGAATTTCTGTCCGGTTCAACAGTTTTAATCACATAACCTAAAATGATGATTCTATAACATTCATCACCGTTTGCAGACTTATTATATAGACGACGAACACTTGCTGGGTGAATCATCACAATTAGCAAATCAATTTACTGTTTGCAGGGCTGGTAGTGAAAACATTTCTTTCAGTAATGAAAAAGCAAGTAAATGAACCCTGAACGCATCATAGTCAGTTATGCGGCTCTTTTGCATGAATGAAAAAATAAAGATGTGTATAGTAGGGTGTGGTACATATTCAGGCTGTCGGCATGGCGTTACGTCAACTATCAATGTTGAGAACGTTGCATGCTCAGTAAACTGGCACAAAGCCAGTGTCTACTGTGCTGTCAGAGAGGAGCGGTCCTGCACATGGTCCCTCTCTTAGTCCACCCTTGCTTTGTGGACTTATATTTATCAACTAAATCCTTGAGGAGAGGAAGTCCTCGGTGTACTCGACCTTAAAGACTGAGATACTGTCTTGTGTCGGTGTTACCGGGCCAAGCCGAGCACAGTGTTTCCATGAATAGTGTTTTGTCAAAGAAGCTCTGTCCAGAACTCAGCCGCCTTGATCAAAATACTGAGGAAGTGGTTGAACTTGGAGGAAAACGCAACACATCGGATGGTGGAGCTGCTGGAAATTGACCACTGTGTCCAGAGGAACTCATCACAGGGTGTGGTATAATAGAGCTACACAAATTAGATAGTCAATAGGTCGACATGGAAATGGTAGGGTCCACAGGATAACATTGGGATATGAGGTAGCGACAGCGGATTGGTACCAAACGATCTAAGCTTTCGGCCTCCCAGGATGCAACGGGCCCGTCCCTATATCCCCACCTCCTGGCTCAGGCAAATCAATGTTTTGTTTCGTGCGGCAGGAGCCGGACCATGGTCAGTGGGATGGGCTGCTGGTTTTTAGCAGCCCTAAGCTTTTATATTTTAGTTTTATAGTCTTACTATGTTTTTTGAGCGATCTTTCTGAAAAGCGTCTTATACGTACCTTGGAAAGAGTTGCTCCAACAACTCCCCGCCTGGTGGCGACAACACTTACCCACGTGTACAGTGCTGTTTCCGCGGGCGTCTGTGTAGGAAGTACTAGCAAGTCCAGCAGACTTTACGAGGCTGTGGCCGGAGCACGAGGAGAAGCTAAGGCATCGGTTCCACTTAGTAGGGGATACACGAGACACAGACGCACTGGTTCGGGATGGAGACTACCAAACAGTCGCTGACGCGGCTGCCACCTCGGATGCACTAGCGCTAGGCCTCAGGGATCATAGGCTCCAGGGGTAGTATGAGGTCGCGAGCCCTACAGTTGATGTCAGCCGTGGGGAGTAAGAAGCTCCCTTGGTCACCCCTCCCCCCGGTTTATGACCAGTTTCCTCAGAGTTTCATGCCATGAACTGAGTTCCCGCTTCCGTCAAAGATGCTGTGTATCTAAAAGGACCCGGTCGCAGCATAGGCAGCTGTATGACTGGTGCGTCGGTGTTCACTGTAGGTTCACGGGGTGATTGTGTACACTAATAGCATCTGGATCCACTCAGCGTTTACTAACGTATTGATCGATCCTGGAAGCAGTGTGAAGTCTCCCTGTATCCCACTCTCCTGAGCCGGGTGATACAGCACTAAGTCTCTACCTTTGAGTAGGAATATGTGGATAAGTGCTTGACGCATATGAGTCTTTAAACTATTACTGCTGTTTCTTTCACTGTGCGACTGAATACATTTAAACTCCTATATAACATAATGCAGTAATGTGGTTCTCCTTCATACAGTACTTGAAATGTATCTGTAGTTGATTATGTGCTCATATTGCTTATTATACTAATGTATAACCTGTGACTGATTGCTAGTGTGATTGCTGACTTTACTAATAATTCTGTCAGTGTTCTGTGTATTCCGATCCTCAATGCTGGTGCAAAGCAGGGAGGGATCGGATTGTATGTCACTTTTACAAAATTTAAAGTGATTGCAGTCACAAATTGTGTAGTAATGCTGTACAGGTGTGTGATTTATTTATCATGTCTAAGAGAGGCAAGGGTGAGGAGGATAAACTGTCCACAGCAACACCAACACTCATTTCATGTTTGTCTTGGAAAGCTGGGTTAACTTCTCAAGATCTGGTACCAAATGTATTATGTGCAAACTGTTTTAGCTTCCTGAATAATCCGAGGCAGGCAAAGGTTCAAGTTGAACCCCCATGGGCTACTTTTGCACAGACAGTATCCAGTATAGCTGAGTGGATAATGCCAGCTCCTATACCAGGGAAAGGTTACCCTATTAACCCTTATATGCAACATTCCACCCTGGGTTTATCACATCCAGCACAGGAATTAACAGCCTCTCAGCAGAAGCAGGCTGAAAGACCGGTGGTAAGTAAATCACATAGACATGAAACAACATCTTCACAGTCTACACATGTTTCACATGAGGACTCGTCGGAGATGAGGACTCATCGGACTCCGGGTCTGAATACAGAGACGAGGAGGAATGCCTTAGCTCAGTGGACATACCAGAGCTAATTAGTTGTCACGGTCCAGAGGGAGACTGTGCAGGGGAGCCGGCTCTTACTTGTCCGGTCCCTTTGGTGAGGTCCAGCTGGCGGAGGTGCGGGCTGCTGGTGCCGGGCAGGGTGTGCTGGGAGGACAGGCAGAGGCACTGGTTGGCAGGTCTGCAGACTGGCAGCATGTCCCTCCGGCAGGTGTTAGTGGTGCTGCTGTGGAGCCAGGGCTTCTGTGTACAGGCTGGGCTGTGTTCCCAGTGGCCATCTTGGATGTGGGCAAAAAGCCTGTCTTGCCCACACTTCACCAATTTATCACTTTCCTGTGGCCAATTAGCTCCGAGCAGCTGCTATAAGACAGGAAGGCCTGGAGGAGGGAATTTGCCAGTGCAACGTCTTTCACAGTATCTGTGAAGCTAGTTCTCTGTGCTCCCACAGCGTCTCCAGTATCAGGTTCTTGTTGCCGCAAAGTACCCAAGCCTCCTGATATAGCCTTACGCAGACTACCGACTCTGTTCCCGTGTCCTACCTAGCTACCTGTTCCGGACGCCGCAGTAACCAGTATTCGGAATTCCTCCTTTAATTTACTGGGTCACGGTTCCGGTATCCTCAGCCATCTGCTAACCTATAGTCGTATCTCTATTCAACTGTCTTTGGCGAACCCTGTTAAACTACTCCAAGTAATAAATGTGCAAGACCTTCATCTGTCCTGCTCATTTGTTATTCAGAGATCCAAGTGCACCAGAATCATCTTCCCCAAATCCGGATCCACAAGAATCCTAGTGCTATGAAAGCTATTCTATCCTTAGAGGAGGCAGCAGAGCCTTTGTTATAATCTAAGGCACCTGTGTTAAAACGTCCCAGAACAGTTAGGACTGAGTTTCCTGTGTCAGAACAGCTGACAGAAATTATGCAAGAGGCCTGGGTTACGCCCAGTAAGAAGTTTAGAATTCCAAAGAAATGGAATTCCCATTCGACATGGTGGAGTATGCTCAGTTCCATTCGAGGCCTCTGCAATGTCTGATCCTTTCCAAATGGAATGGTTTTCATCAGACAATAAAAACGCAGACTATGGTCCTTCCTCTGGAAGTAAGGAGGTCAAAGTCTGGTGGCTACAGACATCCCATCTGGACAAAGGGAGACCCTTTTGGATATCAGATTGGGAAATTCTGACACGGATGCCAGTCTTCAAGGCTGGGGAGCGGTGTCAGGAAGGAGTTACTTCCAGGGGCAGTGGACCAAGGAAGAACGTTGTCTGCCAATAAATATATTGGAACTTCGGGCCATATATATGGCACTTATTCAGGCAAAGGACATAAGGAGAAACCAGTCCAAATCCGCTCGGACAAATCAACGACAGTAGCGTACCTCAATCATCAGGAAGGACCTTGCAGCCAGAATGCAATGAAGGAAGTACAGTAAGTCACACGTTAAAGTGGGCAGAATATCATCATCCAGCCTTGTCCGCAGTATTCATTCCGGGAGTCCTAACCTAGGAAGTGGATTTTCTCAGTCGACACTCCATTCATGCAAACGAATGGGCTTTACACTCAGAGGTCTTACAAATTCTGGTAGACAAATGCTGGTTACCGGAGATAGATCTCATGGCGTCACGTCAGAACAACAAAGTTTCCGCATACGGTTCAAGATAAAGAATCCCAAGCGATCTTTGTGGATGCCCGGTCAGTGAGATGGAACTTTCGTCTGGCCTGTGTGTTTCCACCAATCACCCTGTTACCCAGGGTAATGCAAAAGGCAAAACAAGGAAGGGGCGCCGTGATACTAATAGCTCCGGCTTGGCCCAGAAGACATTGGAACACAGATCTGCAGAGGATGTCGATGGATGCTCCATTCCTACTCCCTGAACGTCCAGATCTACTGTCTCAGGTTCCTTGCTATCACAAGTAGTTGGATGGCGTGGCTCTTGAGACTTCCATCCAGAAAGCAAGAGGATTCTCATAACAGGTAATTCAAACAATGCTTAGAGCAAGGAAACCTACCTCAGCTCTCATTTATCACCGAATATGGCAAGCCTATATTCAGTGATGCAGTGACCGGAAATTTGACCCTAGGTCTTCCAGAGTTTCCAGAGTATTAGCATTCTTTCAGGCAGAAGGAATGCTAAAAGTGTTAGCATTGACTGTATGCAGGCCCGGCGCTACCCGCTCAGCAAAGGGACGCAAAGCAGGTAGGCACCAGGGTTGGAGAGGCACTCTCCCTGCTTTGCATCCCCGCTGCTGTCCTGGGCCCCCTGCTGCTGCCGACTGCTATGCCTGTCACACTGTTTGACAGGCAGCGGCGCCGGCAGCATGAAGCATCCCCCCCCCCCCCCGACAGTGTCATCTTCAGTCCAGCGTCTGAAGGGGTGGGGCTTACGGACCCTGAGGGGCGGGGCTACACGGGACCATGGCCATGCTGTAGAGGAAGACAGAGATGGTGAGTTGAGGGAGAGTGAGTGAGTGAGAAAGTGTGAGTGTGTGTGAGTGTCTCTACAGAATGTGTGTATTTGTACTGTATGTGTGTAATGTGTGTACAGTACGTGTGTGTGTGTATGTGGTGTGTGTGTGACTGTGCAGCATAATGTGTGTAAGCAGCACTGGTACAGGGGGCATTACGTGTGTAAGCGGCACTGGTACAGGGGGCGTTACGTGTGTAAGCGCCACTGGTACAGGGGCGTTACGTGTGTAAGCGGCATTGCTACAGGGGCATTACGTGTGTAAGCGGCACTGGTACAGGGGGCATTACGTGTGTAAGCGGCACTGGTACAGAGGGCGTTACGTGTGTAAGCGTCACTGGTACAGGGGGCGTTACGTGTGTTTGTGGCACTGGTACAGGGGGCGTTACGTGTGTAAGCGGCACTGGTACAGGGGGCGTTACGTGTGTAAGCGGCACTGGTACAGAGGGGGTGTTACGTGTGTAAGCGGCACTGGTACAGGGGGCGTTACGTGTGTAAGCGTCACTGATACAGGGGGCATTACGTGTGTAAGCGTCACTGGTACAGGGGGCGTTAGGTGTGTAAGTGGCACTGGTACAGGGGGCGTTACGTGTGTAAGCATCACTGTTGCAGGGGGCATTACGTGTGTAAGTGGCACTGGTACAGGGCGTTACATGTATAAGCATAACTGTTGCAGGGGGTGTTACGCGTGTAAGCGGCACTAGTACAGGGGGTGTTACGTGTGTACACGGCACTAGTACAGGGGGTGTTACGCGTGTAAGCGTCACTGGTACAGGGGGCGTTACGTGTGTAAGCATCACCGGTACAGGGGGCGTTACGTGTGTAAGCAGCACTGGTACAGGGGGCTTTACGTGTGTAAGCGCCACTGGTACAGGGGGCGTTTTGTGTGTAAGCGGCACTGGTACAGGGGGCGTTACGTGTGTAAGCGGCACTGGTACAGGGGGCGTTACGTGTGTAAGCGGCACTGGTACAGGGGGCGTTATGTGTGTAAGTGGCTCTGGTACAGGGAGCGTTACGTGTGTAAGTGGCACTGGTACAGGGGGCGTTAGGTGTGTAAGTGGCACTGGTACAGGGGCGTTACGTGTGTAAGTGGCACTGGTACAGGGGGCGTTACGTGTGTAAGTGGCACTGGTACAGGGGGCGTTAGGTGTTTAAGCGGCACTGGTACAGGGGGCGTTACGTGTGTAAGCGGCACTGGTACAGGGGGCGTTACGTGTGCAAGCGGCACTGGTACAGGGGGCGTTACGTGTGTAAGTGGCACTGGTACAGGGGGCGTTACGTGTGTAAGTGGCTCTGGTACAGGGAGCGTTACGTGTGTAAGCGGCACTGGTACAGGAGGCGTAACGTGTGTAAGTGGCTCTGGTACAGGGAGCGTTACGTGTGTAAGCGGCACTGGTACAGGGGGTGTTACGCGTGTAAACGGCACTAGTACATGGGGCATTACGTGTGTTAGCGTCACTACTGGGGGGGCGTTACATGTAAGCGTCACTGGTACAGGGGGCGTTACGTGTGTAAGCGGCACTAGTACAGGGGGCGTTACGTGTGTAAGCAGCACTGGTACAGGGGGCGTTACGTGTGTAAGCATCACTGTTGCAGGGGGCGTTACGTGTGTAAGTGGCACTGGTACAGGGGGCGTTACGTGTGTAAGCATCACTGTTGCAGGGGGTGTTACGCGTGTAAGCGGCACTAGTACAGGGAGTGTTACGTGTGTGCGCGGCACTAGTACAGGGGGTGTTACGCGTGTAAGCGTCACTGGTACAGGGGGCGTTACGTGTGTAAGCATCACCGGTACAGTGGGCATTACGTGTGTAAGCAGCACCGGTACTGGGGGCGTTACGTGTGTAAGCAGCACTGGTACAGGGGGCGTTACGTGTGTAAGCGGCACTGGTACAGGGGGCGTTACGTGTGTAAGCGTCACTGGTACAGGGGGCGTTACGTGTGTAAGCGTCACTGGTACAGGGGGCGTTACGTGTGTAAGCATCACCGGTACAGTGGGCATTACGTGTGTAAGCAGCACCGGTACTGGGGGCGTTACGTGTGTAAGCAGCACTGGTACAGGGGGCGTTACGTGTGTAAGCGGCACTGGTACAGGGGGCGTTACGTGTGTAAGCGCCACTGGTACAGGGGTCATTACGTGTGTAAGCGCCACTGGTACAGGGGGCGTTACGCACTGGTACAGGGAGCGTTACGTGTGTAAGCGGCACTGGTACAGGGGGTGTTACGCGTGTAAACGGCACTAGTACATGGGGCATTACGTGTGTTAGCGTCATTACTATGGGGGGCGTTACATGTAAGCGTCACTGGTACAGGGGGCGTTACGTGTGTAAGCATCACTGTTGCAGGGGGCATTACGTGTGTAAGTGGCACTGGTACAGGGGGCGTTACGTGTGTAAGCATCACTGTTGCAGGGGGTGTTACGCGTGTAAGCGGCACTAGTACAGGGGATGTTACGTGTGTACGCGGCACTAGTACAGGGGGTGTTAAGCGTGTTTGCGTCACTGGTACAGGGGGCGTTACGTGTGTAAGCAGCACCGGTACAGGGGGCGTTACGTGTGTAAGCAGCACTGGTACAGGGGGCGTTACGTGTGTAAGTGGCACTGGTACAGGGGGCGTTACGTGTGCAAGCGCCACTGGTACAGGGGGCGTTACGTGTGCAAGCGGCACTGGTACAGGGGGCGTTATGTGTGTAAGCGGCACTGGTACAGGGGGCGTTACGTGTGTAAGCGCCACTGGTACAGGGGGCGTTACGTGTGTAAGCGGCACTGGTACAGGGGGCGTTACGTATGCAAGTGGCACTGGTACAGGGGCGTTACGTGTGTAAGCAGCACTGGTACAGGGGGCGTTACGTGTGTAAGTGGCACTGGTACAGGGGGCGTTACGTGTGCAAGCGGCACTGGTACAGGGGCGTTACGTGTGTAAGTGGCACTGGTACAGGGGGCGTTACGGGTGTAAGCGGCACTGGTACAGGGGGTGTTACGCGTGTAAGCGGCACTAGTACAGGGGGCCTTACGTGTGTTAGCGTCACTACTATGGGGGGCGTTACATGTAAGCGTCACTGGTACAGGGGGCGTTACGTGTGTAAGCGGCACTAGTACAGGGGGCGTTACGTGTGTAAGCGGCACTGGTACAGGGGGCATTACGTGTGTAAGCGGCACTGGTACAGGGGCATTACGTGTGTGAGCGACACTAGTGCAGGCGGCGTTACGTGTGTAAGCGTCACTGGTACAGGGCGCATTCCGTGTGTAAGCGTCACTGGTACATGGGGCGTTACGTGTGTAAGCGACGCTGGTACAGGGGGTGTTACGTGTGTAAGCGGCACTGGTACAGGGGGCATTACGTGTGTAAGCGTCACTGGTACAGGGGGCGTTACATGTAAGTGTCACCGGTACAGGGCGCGTTACGTGTGTAAGCGTCACTGGTACAGGGGGCGTTACATGTGTAAGTGTCACTGGTACAGGGGGCGTTACGTGTGTAAGCGTCACTGGTACAGGGGGCGTTACATGTGTAAGCGTCACTGGTACAGGGGGTGTTGCATGTGTAAGCGTCACTGCTGCAGGGGGCGTTACGTGTGTAAGTGCCATTACTACAGGGGGCGTTGTGTATAAGTGGAACTACCACAGGGGGTGTTACGTGTGTAAGCGGCACTACTACAGGGAGCATTATGTGTAAAAGCATTACGTGCGCTGTCCCTTTGTAAAGTATGTGAGGGCGCAAATTTATAGTTTGCAGGGGGGCGCCGAACACCCTAGCACCGGCCCTGACTGTATGGTTCCAAAAGAAAATTGCTAACCTACAGGATGTGCACACTTTTTTCCAGGGAATGCTGCACATTCAACCTCCTTTTGTTCCTCCTACAGTGCCTTGGGACTTAAGTTTAGTCCTAAAGGCCCTTCAGGGTGCTCCATTTGAACCATTAAACGAGTGGATCTTAAATGGTTGACAGCTAAAGTTCTCTTTCTACTGGCTATTGCTTAAGCTAGAAGAGTTTCAGATTTAGGGGCTTTAATATGTCGCCCTCCCTTTCTGATTTTTTTATCCAGATAGAGCAGTTTTCAGAACCATATCTTGGTATCTTCCTAAGGCCAAAAGCTTTGATCGTTTGGTGCCAATCCGCTGTCGCTACCTCATATCCCAATGTTATCCTGTGGACTTAGGAGAAATAGCGTTATCAAGGGTAAGTCTACCATAACGATTATTTTTTGGTGTTTATTGGCCAAAATTTGTCCATTTCACAGTCTCTGACCATGATTAGTGCAAACAGACTCTTGCCACGCTTTGGAGAAGATTGCTTGCTCTGTTACTGCAGCACTAGCCACAGGTTACTATTATCAATTATAGGGGGTAATTCCGAGTTGTTCGCTCGTTATTTTTTTCTCGCAACGGAGCGATTAGTCGCTAATGCGCATGCGCAATGTCCGCAGTGCGACTGCGCCAAGTAAATTTGCTATGCAGTTAGGTATTTTACTCACGGCATTACGAGGTTTTTTCTTCGTTCTGGTGATCGTAATGTGATTGACAGGAAGTGGGTGTTTCTGGGTGGAAACTGTCCGTTTTATGGGAGTGTGTGAAAAAACGCTACCGTTTCTGGGAAAAACGCGGGAGTGGCTGGAGAAACGGAGGAGTGTCTGGGCGAACGCTGGGTGTGTTTGTGACGTCAAACCAGGAACGACAAGCACTGAACTGATCGCACTGGCAGAGTAAGTCTCGAGCTACTCAGAAACTGCACAGAGAAGTCTTTTCGCAATATTGCGAATCTTTCGTTCGCAATTTTTATAAGCTAAGATTCACTCCCAGTAGGCGGCGGCTTAGCGTGTGCAAAGCTGCTAAAAGCAGCTTGCGAGCTAACAACTCGGAATGACCCCCATAGTCCAGGTGGATGGTAAATGTAGCAAAGGTTAAAAAACAACGACCCAAAAAACTTTTTAGACTCTGTAACATCCAACTTACAGCCTTTTGACCATGTCAACCTATTGCACGTGGACCATAAAGGGTCAGCCTACTATCTGTCTAACTAGACACACTCAGCATACATGTGCAGGGGATACGGTCATTAGGTCCACCACACTTGGGTCATCAGTCATTAGGTCGACCACTTTTGTTCGACATGCATTAGGTTGACATGCATTTCAATTTTTTTTAAAGTTTTTGAACTTTTTCATACTTTACGCTCCACGTGGACTACGATTGGGAATAGTAACCTGTGCCAAGCACAGTAGTAGCGGAGCAAGGCACCGTGCCCAAAGCATGGTGAGCCATGCAAGGGGACACGGTGCACCAGTTTGGGTTCCCCGTCACTTTACGAAGAAAACAACAACAAAAGTAAAAAAAAAATGTCAACCTTGTTCATGTTGACCTAATGACTGTCGACCTAAGTTTGGTCGACCTAATGATCCATACCCTGTGTGCAGGCAGGAGAGCAAAGCAAGAGCAGCTCCAAGCACCAGGTGGTGAACCCCCAGGCAGATGGCTTCAAAACCTGACAGCAGCCGAACATGTAAGTTGTGGGGTCTGTATCTGGGGGCTCCGGTGCCCATCATAACAAATTGGAGTGTAAAAGGCATCTGTAGAAAGTTAATTTAGTATAACAATTAGAGTAAAATATTTATTTAGGAAGAATTAGGTCCTTGTTTGCCTACTGGTGTATTTTAATGGAAAAGATTTTATTGCATCTAAGACAATAATTTGGCCTAATGAGAATAAATTATAATTTGCTCCACAGCACCTATTTCAGGGAAAATAAGCTGTTTATAAGAAGGACTATTTTAGGGTGACCTCTGAAGAACCCTCCATACCTAATGGCGGAGAAACGCGTCAGATATTCCTCTAGATGTGACACTAGTTATCTTCAAATCAAAATCACCCCTTGCTGCCCATGTGAGCTTTGCCATAAAATCACCGGCTGAAGCAGCGGGCTGCTCTCCGTGTAATCCGCTCCTTCCTGTGAATTACTGAGGTCCCGGCTACAGGACTGAGCTGGATCTACAGACGGCGGTTACAATTGCAGCCTTGTTTCACGCTGTCTTGGGCCAAAGGACTGACCCTAATCCACAGGTAGCGGTGATAGTCGCAACTCCTGACAGCGTGCTTTGAATTGTGCATGAGCGCTATATATTATAGTTTCAACAAGCTGACACCTGTGCAACGCAACAGCGCCAATAACACAAGATGAGCTACAGTATACTCTGTAGTCTACTACTGACTGCCCTGTGCTGATTGTCTCATTTATTTTGGCAAGATGTAGTTTTATTCCAATATTTGCTCCTGCTCTAAAAGCTATATTATCATCCAATGACCACTTGAAGTATCAGAGCTGCCCTTTAATATTACTGGTATTCCCTTTAATATTACTGGATCTAGTCTGAATTATCCCATATGTGCACTGCAGGGGGGGGGGGGGGGGGCAGATGTAACGTGCAGAGAGCAGGGCCGGCTCCAGGCATGTTCGAATGGAGCGGCCGGGTGTGGCGCTGCGCGCTGGCGCCGCCATATTTGTGCCTGGAGCCAGCCCTGCTGCAGCGCTACCCGGCCTGCCCTAAACTGTTGTGTGCGGCGCCGGTGTCTGACGTCAGGCGCAGCGCGCATGTCGCGCACACAACAGTTTTGTAAGAGTCCGCCCGCGCCCTCAGCAGCACTCCCCCTCCCAGCACCGCAGGTATTGTGGGGGCATTTCTGGATCGGGCACTGTGTGGGGGCATTTATGTATTGGGCAGGGCACTGTGGGGTCATATCTGCACTGTGGGGGCATTTATGTATCTGGCACTATGGGGGCATTTATGTATCTGGCACTGTGGGGGCATATCTGCACTGTGGGGGCATTTATGTATCTGGAACTGGGGGCATTTATGTATCTGGCACGGTGGTGGCATATCTGCACTGTGGGGGGCATTTAAGTATCTGGCACTGGGGCATTTATGTATCTGGCACTGTGGGGGCATATCTGCACTGTGGGGGGCATTTATGTATCTGGCACTGTGGGGCATATCTGCACTGTGGGGGGCATTTATGTATCTGGCACTGTGGGGGCATTTATGTATCTGGCACTGTGAGGGCATATCTGCATTGTGGGGGCATTTATGTATCTGGCACTGTGGGGGGCATTTATGTATCTGGTACTGGGGGCATTTATGTATCTGGCACTGTGGGGGCATTTATGTATCTGGTACTGGGGGCATTTATGTATCTGGCACTGTGGGGGCATTTATGTATCTGGCACTGGGGGCATTTATGTATCTGGCACTGTGGGGGCATTTAATGTGTAGCTGGCACTGCTGGGGGGCATGTGACGTGTAGCTGGCACTGCTGGGGGGCAAGTCACGTGTATCTGGCACTGCTGGGGGGCATGTCACGTGTATCTGGCACTGCTGGGGGGCATGTCATGTGTATCTGGCACTGCAGGGGGGCATGTGACGTGTATCTGGCACTGCTGGGGGCATGTCACGTGTAGCTGGCACTGCTGGGGGGCATGTCACGTATAGCTGGCACTGCTGGGGGGCATGTCATGTGTAGCTGGCACTGCTGGGGGGCATGTCATGTGTAGCTGGCACTGCTGGGGGGCATGTCATGTGTAGCTGGCACTGCTGGGGGGCATGTCACGTGTAGCTGGCACTGCTGGAAGACATGTCACGTGTAGCTGGCACTGCTGGGGAGCATGTCACGTGTAGCTGGCACTGCTGGGGGGCAAGTCAAGTGTAGCTGGCACTGCTGGAGGGCATGTCATGTGTATCTGGCACTGCTGGGGGGCATGTGACGTGTATCTGGCATTGCTGGGGGCATGTCACGTGTAGCTGGCACTGCTGGGGGGCATGTCACGTATAGCTGGCACTGCTGGGGGGTATGTCATGTGTAGCTGGCACTGCTGGGGGGCATGTCTTGTGTAGCTGGCACTGCTGGGGGGCATGTGACGTGTATCTGGCACTGCTGGGGGCATGTCACGTGTAGCTGGCACTGCTGGCGGGCATGTCACGTGTAGCTGGCACTGCTGGGGGGCATGTCACGTGTAGCTGGCACTGCTGGAGGGCATGTCATGTGTATCTGGCACTGCTGGAGGGCATGTCACGTGTAGCTGGCACTGCTGGAGGGCATGTCATGTGTATCTGGCACTGCTGGGGGGCATGTGACGTGTATCTGGCACTGCTGGGGGCATGTCACGTGTAGCTGGCACTGCTGGGGGGCATGTCACGTATAGCTGGCACTGCTGGGGGGTATGTCATGTGTAGCTGGCACTGCTGGGGGGCATGTCTTGTGTAGCTGGCACTGCTGGGGGGCATGTGACGTGTATCTGGCACTGCTGGGGGCATGTCACGTGTAGCTGGCACTGCTGGCGGGCATGTCACGTGTAGCTGGCACTGCTGGGGGGCATGTCACGTGTAGCTGGCACTGCTGGGGGGCAAGTCACGTGTAGCTGGCACTGATGGGGGGCATGTCACGTGTATCTAGCACTGCTGGGGGGCAAGTCAAGTGTAGCTGGCACTGCTGGAGGGCATGTCACGTGTATCTGGCACTGCTGGGGAGCATGTCACGTGTAGCTGGCACTGCTGGGGGGCATGTCACGTGTAGCTGGCACTGCTGGGGGGCATGTCACGTGTAGCTGGCACTGCTGGGGGGCATGTCACGTGTAGCTGGCACTGCTGGGGAGCATGTCACGTGTAGCTGGCACTGCTGGGGGGCATGTCACTTGTAGCTGGCACTGCTGGGAGGCATGTCATGTATAGCTGGCACTGCTGGGGGGCATGTCACGTGTAGCTGGCACGGCTGGGGAGCATGTCACGTGTAGCTGGCACTGCTGGGGGGCATGTCACGTGTAGCTGGCACTGCTGGGGGGCATGTCATGTGTAGCTGGCACGGCTGGGGAGCATGTCATGTGTAGCTGGCACTGCTGGGGGGCATGTCACGTGTAGCTGGCACTGCTGGGGGCATGTCACGTGTAGCTGGCACTGCTGGGGGGCATGTCACGTGTAGCTGGCACTGCTGGGGGCATGTCACGTGTAGCTGGCACTGCTGGGGAGCATGTCACGTGTTGCTGGCACTGCTGGGGGGCATGTCACGTGTAGCTGGCACTGCTGGCGGGCATGTCACGTGTAGCTGGCACTGCTGGGGGGCATGTCACGTGTAGCTGGCACTGCTGGGGGGCAAGTCACGTGTAGCTGGCACTGATGGGGGGCATGTCACGTGTATCTAGCACTGCTGGGGGGCAAGTCAAGTGTAGCTGGCACTGCTGGAGGGCATGTCACGTGTATCTGGCACTGCTGGGGAGCATGTCACGTGTAGCTGGCACTGCTGGGGGGCATGTCACGTGTAGCTGGCACTGCTGGGGGGCATGTCACGTGTAGCTGGCACTGCTGGGGGGCATGTCATGTGTAGCTGGCACTGCTGGGGGGCATGTCACGTGTAGCTGGCACTGCTGGGGAGCATGTCACGTGTAGCTGGCACTGCTGGGGGGCATGTCACTTGTAGCTGGCACTGCTGGGAGGCATGTCATGTATAGCTGGCACTGCTGGGGGGCATGTCACGTGTAGCTGGCACGGCTGGGGAGCATGTCACGTGTAGCTGGCACTGCTGGGGGGCATGTCACGTGTAGCTGGCACTGCTGGGGGGCATGTCATGTGTAGCTGGCACGGCTGGGGAGCATGTCATGTGTAGCTGGCACTGCTGGGGGGCATGTCACGTGTAGCTGGCACTGCTGGGGGCATGTCACGTGTAGCTGGCACTGCTGGGGGGCATGTCACGTGTAGCTGGCACTGCTGGGGGCATGTCACGTGTAGCTGGCACTGCTGGGGAGCATGTCACGTGTAGCTGGCACTGCTGGGGGGCATGTCACGTGTAGCTGGCACTGCTGGGGGGCATGTCACGTGTAGCTGGCACTGCTGGGGGGCATGTCACGTGTAGCTGGCAATGCCGGGGGGCATGTCACGTGTAGCTGGCACTGCCGGGGGGCATGTCACGTGGGGGGCATGTCACGTGTAGCTGGCACTGCCGGGGGGCATGTCACGTGTAGCTGGCACTGCTGGGGGCATGTCACGTGTAGCTGGCACTGCTGGGGGGCATGTCACGTGTAGCTGGCACTGCTGGGGAGCATGTCACGTGTAGCTGGCACGGCTGGGGAGCATGTCACGTGTTGCTGGCACTGCTGGGGGCATGTCACGTGTAGCTGGTACTGCTGGGGAGCATGTCACGTGTAGCTGGCACTGCTGGGGAGCATGTCACGTGTAGCTGGCACTGCTGGGGGGCATGTCACGTGTAGCTGGCACTGCTGCTGGTACTGCTGGGGGGCATGTCACGTGTAGCTGGCACTGCTGGGGAGCATGTCACGTGTAGCTGGCACGGCTGGGGAGCATGTCACGTGTTGCTGGCACTGCTGGGGGGCATGTCACGTGTAGCTGGCACGGCTGGGGAGCATGTCATGTGTTGCTGGCACGGCTGGGGAGCATGTCATGTGTTGCTGGCACTGCTGGGGGGCATGTCATGTGTAGCTGGCACGGCTGGGGAGCATGTCACGTGTAGCTGGCACTGCTGGGGGGCATGTCATGTGTAGCTGGCACGGCTGGGGAGCATGTCATGTGTTGCTGGCACTGCTGGGGGGCATGTCATGTGTAGCTGGCACGGCTGGGGAGCATGTCATGTGTAGCTGGCACGGCTGGGGGGCATGTCACGTGTAGCTGGCACTACTGGGGGCATGTCATGTGTAGCTGGCACTGCTGGGGGGCATGTCACGTGTAGCTGGCACTGCTGGGGGGCATGTCACGTGTAGCTGACACTGCTGGGGGCATGTCACGTGTAGCTGGCACTGCTGGGGAGCATGTCACGTGTAGCTGGCACTGCTGGGGGGCATGTCACGTGTAGCTGGCACTGCTGGGGGGCATGTCACGTGTAGCTGGCACTGCTGGGGGGCATGTCACGTGTAGCTGGCACTGCTGGGGGGCATGTCACGTGTAGCTGGCACTGCTGGGGGGCATGTCACGTGTAGCTGGCACTGCTGGGGGGCATGTCACGTGTAGCTGGTACTGCTGGGGGGCATGTCACGTGTAGCTGGCACTGCTGGGGAGCATGTCACGTGTAGCTGGCACGGCTGGGGAGCATGTCATGTGTTGCTGGCACTGCTGGGGGGCATGTCATGTGTAGCTGGCACGGCTGGGGAGCATGTCATGTGTTGCTGGCACTGCTGGGGGGCATGTCATGTGTAGCTGGCACGACTGGGGAGCATGTCATGTGTTGCTGGCACTGCTGGGGGGCATGTCATGTGAAGCTGGCACGGCTGGGGGGCATGTCATGTAGAGATGAGCGGGTTCGGTTCCTCGGAATCCGAACCCCCCGAACTTCAGCCTTTTTACACGGGTCCGAGGCAGACTCGGATCTTCCCGCCTTGCTCGGTTAACCCGAGCGCGCCCGAACGTCATCATCCCGCTGTCGGATTCTCGCGAGGCTCGGATTCTATCGCGAGACTCGGATTCTATATAAGGAGCCGCGCGTCGCCGCCATTTTCACACATGCATTGAGATTGATAGGGAGAGGACGTGGCTGGCGTCCTCTCCGTTAGAATAGATAGAGACACTTGAGTTGATTTACTACTAACTTAGTAATTTTGGGGAGCATAAGGAGTACTCAGAGTGCAGAGTTTTGCTGATAGTTACTAGTGACCACCACCAGTTTTATTTATTATTTAATATAATCCGTTCTCTGCCTGAAAAAAAACGATACACAGTCACATACCATATCTGTGCTCAGCCTCAGTGTGCTGCATGATAATATCATCTATGTATATCTGACTGTGCTGAGTGCTCACTGCTCACACAGCTGAATTGTGGGGGAGACTGGGGTGCAGTTATAGCAGGAGTACAGTGCACACTTTTGCTGCCAGTGTGACTGACCAGTGACCACCAGTATATTGTCTGCCTGAAAAAGTTAAACACTCCTGTGGTGTTTTTTTTTTTTATTCTATAAACGCATTCTGCTGACAGTGTCCAGCAGGTCCGTCATTCATTATATTATATAAATATTTACCTGCAGTAGTGTTATATTTTTTTTGTTCATCTCTATCATCTTTATCATCTCTATATTAGCAGACGCAGTACGGTAGTCCACGGCTGTGGCTACCTCTGTGTCGTCAGTGCTCGTCCATAATTGTATACCTACCTGTGGTGGGGTTTTTTTTTCTATCTTCTTCATACTAGTAGTTTAGGAGTCTGCTGACAGTGTCCAGCAGGTCCGTCATTATATTATATATACCTGCAGTAGTGATATATATATATTTTTTATATCATTATCATCTCTATACTAGCAGACGCAGTACGGTAGTCCACGGCTGTAGCTACCTCTGTGTCGTCAGTGCTCGTCCATAATTGTATACCTACCTGTGGTGGGTTTTTTTTCTCTAACGTCCTAAGTGGATGCTGGGGACTCCGTAAGGACCATGGGGAATAGCGGCTCCGCAGGAGACTGGGCACATCTAAAGAAAGCTTTAGGACTATCTGGTGTGCACTGGCTCCTCCGCCTATGACCCTCCTCCAAGCCTCAGTTAGATCTCTGTGCCCGAACGAGAAGGGTGCACACTAGGGGCTCTCCTGAGCTTCTTAGTGAAAGTTTTAGTTTAGGTTTTTTATTTTCAGTGAGACCTGCTGGCAACAGGCTCACTGCATCGAGGGACTAAGGGGAGAAGAAGCGAACTCACCTGCGTGCAGAGTGGATTGGGCTTCTTAGGCTACTGGACATTCGCTCCAGAGGGACGATCACAGGCCCAGCCATGGATGGGTCCCAGAGCCGCGCCGCCGGCCCCCTTACAGAGCCAGAAGACAGAAGAGGTCCGGAAAATCGGCGGCAGAAGACATCTTGTCTTCACCAAGGTAGCGCACAGCACTGCAGCTGTGCGCCATTGCTCCTCAGCACACTTCACACTTCGGTCACTGAGGGTGCAGGGCGCTAGGGGGGGGCGCCCTGAGCAGCAATAAAAACACCTTGGCTGGCGAAAATACATCACATATAGCCCCCAGGGCTATATGGATGAATTTTAACCCCTGCCAGAATCCATAAAAAAGCAGGAGAAAAGTCCGCGGAAAAGGGGCGGAGCCTATCTCCTCAGCACACTGGCGCCATTTTCCCTCACAGCTCAGTTGGAGGGAAGCTCCCCTGGCTCTCCCCTGCAGTCACTACACTACAGAAAGGGTTAAAAAAGAGAGGGGGGCACTAATTAGGCGCAGTATTAACAATACAGCAGCTATAAGGGGAAAAACACTTATATAAGGTTATCCCTGTATATATATAGCGCTTTGGTGTGTGCTGGCAAACTCTCCCTCTGTCTCCCCAAAGGGCTAGTGGGGTCCTGTCCTCTATCAGAGCATTCCCTGTGTGTGTGCTGTATGTCGGTATGTTTGTGTCGACATGTATGAGGAGAAAAATGATGTGGAGACGGAGCAGATTGCCTGTAATAGTGATGTCACCCCCTAGGGGGTCGACACCTGAGTGGATGAACTGTTGGAAGGAATTACGTGACAGTGTCAGCTCTGTATAAAAGACAGTGGTTGACATGAGACAGCCGGCTACTCAGCTTGTGCCTGTCCAGACGTCTCATAGGCCGTCAGGGGCTCTAAAGCGCCCGTTACCTCAGATGGCAGATATAGACGCCGACACGGATACTGACTCCAGTGTCGACGGTGAAGAGACAAATGTGACTTCCAGTAGGGCCACACGTTACATGATTGAGGCAATGAAAAATGTTTTACACATTTCTGATAATACGAGTACCACCAAAAAGGGGTATTATGTTCGGTGAGGAAAAACTACCTGTAGTTTTCCTGAATCTGAGAAATTAAATGAGGTGTGTGATGATGCGTGGTTTTCCCCCGATAACAACTGATAATTTCTAAAATGTTATTGGCATTATATCCTTTCCCGCCAGAGGTTAGGGTGCGTTGGGAAACACCCCCTAGGGTGGATAAAGCGCTCACACGCTTGTAAGGGCTCTACCCTCTCCTGAGATGGCCGCCCTTAAGGATCCTGCTGATAGAAAGCAGGAGGGTATCCTAAAATGTATTTACACACATACTGGTGTTATACTGCGACCAGCAATCGCCGCAGCCTGGATGTGCAGTGCTGGGTTGGCGTGGTCGGATTCCCTGACTGAAAATATTGATACCCTAGATAGGGACAGTATATTTTTGCCTATAGAGCATTTAAAAGATGCATTTCTATATATGCGTGATGCACAGCGGAATATTTGCCGACTGGCATCAAGTCTAAGTGCGTTGTCCATTTCTACCAGTAGAGGGTTATGGACACGTCAGTGGTCAGGTGATGCGTATTCCAAACGGCATTTGGAAGTATTGCCTTAATAAGGGGAGGAGTTATTTGGGGTCGGTCTTTCAGACCTGGTGGCCACGGCAACAGCTGGGAAATCCACGTTTGTACCCCAGGTCGCCTCTCAACATGAGAAGACGCCGTATTATCAGGCGCAGTCTTTTCGTGGACAAGCGGGCAAAATGTTCCTCATTTCTGCCCCGTGACAGAGGGAGAGGAAAAAGGCTGCAGAAATCAGCCAGTTCCCAGGAACAGAAACCCTCTCCCGCCTCTGCCAAGCCCTCAGTATGACGCTGGGGCTTTACAAGCAGAATCAGGCACGGTGGGGGGCCCGTCTCAATGAATTTCAGCGCGCAGTGGGCTCACTCGCAAGTAGACCCCTGGATCCTTCAGGTGATATCTCAGGGGTACAAATTAGAATTCGAGACGTCTCCCCCTCGCCGTTTTCCTAAAGTCGGCTTTACCGATGTCTCCTTCTGACAGGGAGACAGTTTTGGAAGCCATTCACAAGCTGTATTCCCAGCAGGTGATAATCAAGGTACCCCTCCTGCAACAGGGAACGGGGTATTATTCCACACTGTTGTGGTACCGAAGCCGGACGGCTCGGTGAGACCGATTCTAAATCTAAAATCTTTGAACACTTACATACAGAGGTTCAAATTCAAGATTGAGTCACTCAGAGCAGTGATTGCGAACCTGGAAGAAGGGGACTACATGATGTCTCGGGACATCAAGGATGCTTACCTTCATGTCAAAATTTACCCTTCTCACCAAGGGTACCTCAGGTTTATGGTACAGAACTGTCACTATCTGTTCAGACGCTGCCGTATGGATAGTTCACGGCACCCCGGGTCTTTACCAAGGTAATGGCCGAAATAATGATATTCCTTCGAAGGAAGGGAATTTTAGTTATCCCTTACTTGGACGATTCCCTGATAAGGGTAAGATCCAGGGAACAGTTGGAGGTCGGTGTAGCACTATCTCAGGTAGTGTTGCGGCAGCACGATTGGATTCTCAATATTCCAAAATCGCAGCTGGTTCCGACGACTTGTCTTCGGTTCCTAGGGATGATCCTGGACACAGTCCAGAAAAAGGTGTTTCTCCCGGAGAGGAAAGACAGGGAGTTATCCGAGCTAGTCAGGAACCTCCTAAAACCGAGCCAAGTCTCAGTGCATCAATGCACAAGGGTTCTGGGTAAAATGGTGGCTTCCTACGAAGCAATCCCATTCGGCAGATTCCACGCAAGAACTTTCCAGTGGGACCTGCTGGACAAATGGTCCGGGTCGCATCTTCAGATGCATCAGCGGATAACCCTGTCACCAAGGACAAGGGTGTCCCTCCTGTGGTGGTTGCAGAGTGCTCATCTTCTAGAGGGCCGCAGATTCGGCATTCAGGACTGGGTCCTGGTGACCACGGATGCCAGCCTGCGAGGCTGAGGAGCAGTCACACAGGGAAGGAATATCCAGGGCTTATGGTCAAGCCTGGAGACATCACTTCACATAAATATCCTGAAGCTAAGGGCCATTTACAATGCTCTAAGCTTAGCAAGACCTCTGCTTCAGGGTCAGCCGGTGTTGATCCAGTCGGACAACATCACGGCAGTCACCCACGTAAACAGACAGGGTGGCACAAGAAGCAGGAGGGCAATGGCAGAAGCTGCAAGGATTCTTCGCTGGGCGGAAAATCATGTGATAGCACTGTCAGCAGTATTCATTCCGGGAGTGGACAACTGGGAAGCAGACTTCCTCAGCACGACCTCCACCCGGGAGAGTGGGGACTTCACCCAGAAGTCTTCCACATGATTATAAACCGTTGGGAAAAACTCGACAGGTATTGCGCCAGGTCAAGGGACCCTCAGGCAATAGCTGTAGACGCTCTGGTAACACCGTGGGTGTACCAGTCAGTGTATGTGTTCCCTCCTCTGCCTCTCATACCCAAGGTACTGAGATTGATAAGATGGAGAGGAGTAAGCACTATATTCGTGGCTCCGGATTGGCCAAGAAGGACTTGGTAACCGGAACTTCAAGAGAGGCTCACGGAGGATCCGTGGCCTCTACCTCTAAGAAGGGACCTGCTCCAGCAAGGACCCTGTCTGTTCCAAGACTTACCACGGCTGCGTTTGACGGCATGGCGGTTGAACGCCGGATCCTGAAGGAAAAAAGGCATTCCGGATGAAGTCATCCCTATCCTGATCAAAGCCAGGAAGGATGTAACCGCAAAACATTATCACCGCATTTGGCGAAAATATGTTGCGTGGTGCGAGGCCAGTAAGGCCCGACGGAGGAAATTCAACTGGGTCGATTTCTACATTTCCTGCAAACAGGAGTGTCTATGGGTCTGAAATTGGGGTCCATTAAGGTTCAAATTTCGGCCCTGTCAATTTTCTTCCAAAAAGAACTAGCTTCAGTCCCTGAAGTTCAGACGTTTGTAAAAGGGGTACTGCATATACAGCCTCCTTTTGTGCCTCCAGTGGCACTTTGGGATCTCAATGTAGTTTTTTGGGTTCCAAAAGTCACATTGGTTTGAACCACTTAAATCTGTGGAGTTAAAATATCTCACATGGAAAGTGGTCATGCTGTTGGCCCTGGCCTGGGCCAGGCGCGTGTCAGAATTGGCGGCTTTATCCTGTAAAAGCCCTTATCTGATTTTCCATTCGGACAGGGCGGAATTGAGGACTCGTCCTCAGTTTCTCCCTAAGGTGGTTTCAGCGTTTCACCTGAACCAACCTATTGTGGTGCCTGCGGCTACTAGGGACTTGGAGGACTCCAAGTTGCTGGACGTTGTCAGGGCCCTGAAAATATATGTTTCCAGGACGGCTGGAGTCAGAAAATCTGACTCGCTGTTTATCCTGTATGCACCCAACAAGCTGGGTGCTCCTGCTTCTAAGCAGACTATTGCTCGTTGGATTTGTAGTACAATTCAGCTTGCACATTCTGTGGCAGGCCTGCCACAGCCAAAAATCTGTAAATGCCCACTCCACAAGGAAGGTGGGCTCATCTTGGGCGGCTCCCCGAGGGGTCTCGGCTTTACAACTTTGCCGAGCAGCTACTTGGTCAGGAGCAAATACGTTTGTAAAATTCTACAAAATTGATACCCTGGCTGAGGAGGACCTGGAGTTCTCTCAATTGGTGCTGCAGAGTCATCCGCACTCTCCCGCCCGTTTGGGAGCTTTGGTATAATCCCCATGGTCCTTACGGAGTCCCCAGCATCCACTTAGGACGTTAGAGAAAATAAGAATTTACTTACCGATAATTCTATTTCTCGTAGTCCGTAGTGGATGCTGGGCGCCCATCCCAAGTGCGGATTGTCTGCAATACTGGTACATAGTTATTGTTACCAAAAAATCGGGTTATTGCTGTAGTGAGCCATTTTTTCTAGAGGCTCCTCTGTTATCATGCTGTTAACTGGGTTCAGATCACAAGTTGTACAGTGTGATTGGTGTGGCTGGTATGAGTCTTACCCGGGATTCAAAATCCTTCCTTATTGTGTACGCTCGTCCGGGCACAGTATCCTAACTGAGGCTTGGAGGAGGGTCATAGGGGGAGGAGCCAGTGCACACCAGATAGTCCTAAAGCTTTCTTTAGATGTGCCCAGTCTCCTGCGGAGCCGCTATTCCCCATGGTCCTTACGGAGTCCCCAGCATCCACTACGGACTACGAGAAATAGAATTATCGGTAAGTAAATTCTTATTTTTTCTATCTTCTTCATACTAGTAGTTTAGGAGTCTGCTGACAGTGTCCAGCAGGTCCGTCATTATATTATATATACCTGCAGTAGTGATATATATATATTTTTTATATCATTATCATCTCTATACTAGCAGACGCAGTACGGTAGTCCACGGCTGTAGCTACCTCTGTGTCGTCAGTGCTCGTCCATAATTGTATACCTACCTGTGGTGGGGTTTTTTTTTCTATCTTCTTCATACTAGTAGTAGGAGTCTGCTGACAGTGTCCAGCAGGTCCGTCATTATATTATATATACCTGCAGTAGTGATATATATATATATTTTTTATATCATTATCATCTCTATACTAGCAGACGCAGTACGGTAGTCCACGGCTGTAGCTACCTCTGTGTCGTCAGTGCTCGTCCATAATTGTATACCTACCTGTGGTGGGGTTTTTTTTTCTATCTTCTTCATACTAGTAGTAGGAGTCTGCTGACAGTGTCCAGCAGGTCCGTCATTATATTATATATACCTGCAGTAGTGATATATATATATTTTTTATATCATTATCATCTCTATACTAGCAGACGCAGTACGGTAGTCCACGGCTGTAGCTACCTCTGTGTCGTCAGTGCTCGTCCATAATTGTATACCTACCTGTGGTGGGTTTTTTTTTTCGATCTTCTTCATACTAGTAGTAGGAGTCTGCTGACAGTGTCCAGCAGGTCCGTCATTATATTATATATACCTGCAGTAGTGATATATATATATTTTTTATATCATTATCATCTCTATACTAGCAGACGCAGTACGGTAGTCCACGGCTGTAGCTACCTCTGTGTCGTCAGTCACTCGTCATCCATAAGTATACTAGTATCCATCCATCTCCATTGTTTACCTGAGGTGCCTTTTAGTTGTGCCTATTAAAATATGGAGAACAAAAATGTTGAGGTTCCAAAAATAGGGAAAGATCAAGATCCACTTCCACCTCGTGCTGAAGCTGCTGCCACTAGTCATGGCCGAGACGATGAAATTCCATCAACGTCGTCTGCCAAGGCCGATGCCCAATGTCATAGTACAGAGCATGTAAAATCCAAAACACAAAATATCAGTAAATAAAGGACTCAAAAATCTAAAATAAAATCGTCGTCGGAGAAGCGTAAACTTGCCAATATGCCATTTACCACACGGAGTGGCAAGGAACGGCTGAGGCCCTAGCCTATGTTCATGGCTAGTGGTTCAGCTTCACATGAGGATGGAAGCACTCAGCCTCTCGCTAGAAAAATGAAAAGACTTAAGCTGGCAAAAGCACAGCAAAGAACTGTGCATTCTTCGAAATCACAAATCCACAAGGAGAGTCCAATTGTGTCGGTTGCGATGCCTGACCTTCCCAACACTGGACGTGAAGAGCATGCGCCTTCCACCATTTGCACGCCCCCTGCAAGCGCTGGAAGGAGCACCCGCAGTCCAGTTCCTGATAGTCAGATTGAAGATGTCAGTGTTGAAGTACACCAGGATGAGGAGGATATGGGTGTTGCTGGCGCTGGGGAGGAAATTGACAAGGAGGATTCTGATGGTGAGGTGGTTTGTTTAAGTCAGGCACCCGGGGAGACACCTGTTGTCCGTGGGAGGAATATGGCCATTGACATGCCTGGTGAAAATACCAAAAAAATCAGCTCTTCGGTGTGGAAGTATTTCAACAGAAATGCGGACAACAGGTGTCAAGCTGTGTGTTGCCTTTGTCAAGCTGTAATAAGTAGGGGTAAGGACGTTAACCACCTCGGAACATCCTCCCTTATACGTCACCTGCAGCGCATTCATCATAAGTCAGTGACAAGTTCAAAAACTTTGGGCGACAGCGGAAGCAGTCCACTGACCAGTAAATCCCTTCCTCTTGTAACCAAGCTCACGCAAACCACCCCACCAACTCCCTCAGTGTCAATTTCCTCCTTCCTCAGGAATGCCAATAGTCCTGAAGGCCATGTCACTGGCAATTCTGACGAGTCCTCTCCTGCCTGGGATTCCTCCGATGCATCCTTGAGTGTAACGCCTACTGCTGCTGGCGCTGCTGTTGTTGCTGCTGGGAGTCGATGGTCATCCCAGAGGGGAAGTCGTAAGACCACTTTTACTACTTCCACCAAGCAATTGACTGTCCAACAGTCCTTTGCGAGGAAGATGAAATATCACAGCAGTCATCCTGCTGCAAAGCGGATAACTGAGGCCTTGGCATCCTGGGCGGTGAGAAACGTGGTTCCGGTATCCATCATTACTGCAGAGCCAACTATAGACTTGTTTGAGGTACTGTGTCCCCGGTACCAAATACCATCTAGGTTCCATTTCTCTAGGCAGGCGATACCGAAAATGTACACAGACCTCAGAAAAAGACTCACCAGTGTCCTAAAAAATGCAGTTGTACCCAATGTCCACTTAACCACGGACATGTGGACAAGTGGAGCAGGGCAGACTCAGGACTATATGACTGTGACAGCCCACTGGGTAGATGTATTGACTCCCGCCGCAAGAACAGCAGCGGCGGCACCAGTAGCAGCATCTCGCAAACGCCAACTCTTTCCTAGGCAGGCTACGCTTTGTATCACCGCTTTCCAGAATACGCACACAGCTGAAAACCTCTTACGGCAACTGAGGAAGATCATCGCAGAATGGCTTACCCCAATTGGACTCTCCTGTGGATTTGTGGCATCGGACAACGCCAGCAATATTGTGTGTGCATTAAATCTGGGCAAATTCCAGCACGTCCCATGTTTTGCACATACCTTGAATTTGGTGGTGCAGAATTATTTAAAAAACGACAGGGGCGTGCAAGAGATGCTGTCGGTGGCCAGAAGAATTGCGGGACACTTTCGGCGTACAGGCACCACGTACAGAAGACTGGAGCAACACCAAAAACGCCTGAACCTGCCCTGCCATCATCTGAAGCAAGAAGTGGTAACGAGGTGGAATTCAACCCTCTATATGCTTCAGAGGTTGGAGGAGCAGCAAAAGGCCATTCAAGCCTATACAACTGACCACGATATAGGAGGTGGAATGCACCTGTCTCAAGCGCAGTGGAGAATGATTTCAACGTTGTGCAAGGTTCTGCAACCTTTTGAACTTGCCACACGTGAAGTCAGTTCAGACACTGCCAGCCTGAGTCAGGTCATTCCCCTCATCAGGCTTTTGCAGAAGAAGCTGGAGACATTGAAGGAGGAGCTAACACAGAGCGATTCCGCTAGGCATGTGGGACTTGTGGATGGAGCCCTTAATTCGCTTAACAAGGATTCACGGGTGGTCAATCTGTTGAAATCAGAGCACTACATTTTGGCCACCGTGCTCGATCCTAGATTTAAAACCTACGTTGTATCTCTCTTTCCGGCAGACACAAGTCTGCAGGGGTTCAAAGAACTGCTGGTGAGAAAATTGTCAAGTCAAGCGGAACGCGACCTGTCAACATCTCCTCCTTCACATGCTCCCGCAACTGGGGGTGCGAGGAAAAGGCTCAGAATTCCGAGCCCACCCGCTGGCGGTGATGCAGGGCAGTCTGGAGCGACTGCTGATGCTGACATCTGGTCCGGACTGAAGGACCTGCCAACGATTACGGACATGTCGTCTACTGTCACTGCATATGATTCTCTCACCATTGAAAGAATGGTGGAGGATTATATGAGTGACCGCATCCAAGTAGGCACGTCAGACAGTCCGTACGTATACTGGCAGGAAAAAGAGGCAATTTGGAGGCCCTTGCACAAACTGGCTTTATTCTAACTAAGTTGCCCTCCCACAAGTGTGTACTCCGAAAGAGTGTTTAGTGCCGCCGCTCACCTTGTCAGCAATCGGCGTACGAGGTTACTTCCAGAAAATGTGGAGAAGATGATGTTCATTAAAATGAATTATAATCAATTCCTCCGTGGAGACATTCACCAGCAGCAATTGCCTCCACAAAGTACACAGGGAGCTGTGATGGTGGATTCCAGTGGGGACAAATTGATAATCTGTGAGGAGGGGGATGTACACGGTGATGAATCGGAGGATGATGATGAGGTGGACATCTTGCCTCTGTAGAGCCAGTTTGTGCAAGGAGAGATTAATTGCTTCTTTTTTGGTGGGGGTCCAAACCAACCCGTCATTTCAGTCACAGTCGTGTGGCAGACCCTGTCACTGAAATGATGGGTTGGTTAAAGTGTGCATGTCCTGTTTATACAACATAAGGGTGGGTGGGAGGGCCCAAGGACAATTCCATCTTGCACCTCTTTTTTCTTTCATTTTTCTTTGCGTCATGTGCTGTTTGGGGAGTGTTTTTTGGAAGGGCCATCCTGCGTGACACTGCAGTGCCACTCCTAGATGGGCCAGGTGTTTGTGTCGGCCACTAGGGTCGCTTATCTTAGTCACACAGCTACCTCATTGCGCCTCTTTTTTTTCTTCTTTGCGTCATGTGCTGTTTGGGGAGTATTTTTTGGAAGGGCCATCCTGCGTGACACTGCAGTGCCACTCCTAGATGGGCCAGGTGTTTGTGTCGGCCACTAGGGTCACTTATCTTAGTCACACAGCTACCTCATTGCGCCTCTTTTTTTTCTTCTTTGCGTCATGTGCTGTTTGGGGAGTATTTTTTGGAAGGGCCATCCGGCCTGACACTGCAGTGCCACTCCTAGATGGGCCAGGTGTTTGTGTCGGCCACTAGGGTCGCTTAGCTTACTCACACAGCTACCTCATTGCGCCTCTTTTTTTCTTTGCGTCATGTGCTGTTTGGGGGGTGTTTTTTGGAAGGGCCATCCTGCGTGACACTGCAGTGCCACTCCTAGATGGGCCAGGTGTTTGTGTCGGCCACTTGGGTCGCTGAGCTTAGTCATCCAGCGACCTCGGTGCAAATTTTAGGACTAAAAATAATATTGTGAGGTGTGAGGTGTTCAGAATAGACTGAAAATGAGTGGAAATTATGGTTATTGAGGTTAATAATACTTTGGGATCAAAATGACCCCCAAATTCTATGATTTAAGCTGTCTTTTAGGGTTTTTTTAAAAAAACACCCGAATCCAAAACACACCCGAATCCGACAAAAAAAATTCGGTGAGGTTTTGCCAAAACGCGTTCGAACCCAAAACACGGCCACGGAACCGAACCCAAAACCAAAACACAAAACCCGAAAAATTTCCGGTGCACATCTCTAATGTCATGTAGTGTTCCCACTAGGCGTCTGTGGCTAGGCAATGTGTCTCAGTGCTCTACCTGGTGCAATGTGTCTTAGTGTTCTGCCTGGCGCAATGTGTCTCAGTGCTGTGCCTGGCGCAGAGTGTCTCAGTGCTCTATCTGGCGCAATGTGTCTCAGTGCTGTACCTGGTGCAATGTGTCTCAGTGCTGTGCCTGGCGCAATGTGTCTCAGTGCTGTACCTGGTGCAATGTGTCTCAGTGCTGTACCTGGCGCAATGTGTCTCAGTGCTCTACCTGGCGCAATGTGTCTCAGTGCTGTGCCTGGCGCAGAGTGTCTCAGTGCTGTACCTGGCGCAATGTGTCTCAGTGCTGTGCCTGGCGCAGAGTGTCTCAGTGCTGTACCTGGCGCAATGTGTCTCAGTGCTGTACCTGGCGCAATGTGTCTCAGTGCTGTACCTGGTGCAATGTGTCTCAGTGCTGTGCCTGGCGCAATGTGTCTCAGTGCTGTACCTGGCGCAATGTGTCTCAGTGCTGTACCTGGTGCAATGTGTCTCAGTGCTGTACCTGGTGCAATGTGTCTCAGTGCTGTACCTGGCGCAATGTGTCTCAGTGCTCTACCTGGCGCAATGTGTCTCAGTGCTGTGCCTGGCGCAATGTGTCTCAGTGCTGTACCTGAGTGCTGTGCCTGGTGCAATGTGTCTCAGTGCTGTACCTGGCGCAATGTGTCTCAGTGCTGTACCTGGTGCAATGTGTCGCAGTGCTGTGCCTGGCGCAAAGTGTCTAGCGTGCTCTGCCTGGCGCAAAGTGTCTAACGTGCTCTGCCTGGCGCAAAGTGTCAAGGAGGTTCTACCTGGTGCAATGTGTATTAACTGCACTACTGTGTGGTGTAATGTGACTTGCCACTATTATGTGGCCACGCACCTTTCCCACGAAGCAACACCCCTAAATTTTTGCTGCGCGCCTTCGCCTGTCCATGTTTTAGCATGTAGGTAGGTGAGCACCAAGCATTACAGTATGTACATAATTTTGCCATCCTAACTTAAAAATGTGCCCTCCCTGTGATCAGCAACCTGCCCTAAAAAGTGAACACTATCATGTGTAGCTGGCACTGCTGGGGGGCATATTGTGTGTAGCTGGCACTGCTGGGGGGCATGTCATGTGTGTAGCTGGCACTGCTGGGGGGCATGTCATGTGTAGCTGGCACTGCTTCCTGGCATGTCGTGTGTAGCTGGCACTGCTGGGGGGCATGTCATGTGTAGCTGGCACTGCTGGGGGGCATGTCATGTCTATTATGTGTATCTGGCACTATACTGGAGACATTATGTGTATCTGACACTATACTGGAGACATTGTGTGTAAGGAACACTACTGTGGCTGTTATGTGTAAGGCTGCTAATTGTGTGCGTAGAGGGGGTGTAAAAATATATTTATTTATAGTTTGATGATATGAAGTTACGAGGCCACGCCCACTTTTCCAGGAGGCCATGTCCACTTTTCCAGGGGCATAGTGGTTGAGTGGCGGGGGGTTTGCGCTTTTACATTTTTTATCGCTCAGGGTGCTAGTAGGCTTGGAGCCGGCCCTTACAGAGAGTTAGATTTGGGTGTGGTGTGTTCAAACTGAAATCTAAATTGCAGTGTAAAAATAAAGCAGCCAGTATTTACCCTGCACAGAAACAATATAACACACCCAAATCTAACTCTCAGTGCACATGGTTTTGCCCATTAGAGAACAATTTTGCTGCTGCGATCAGGTCTGAATTAGGCCCTGTTCCAGTCACTTGCTTTTTTTGCTTTACTTACAAATGTGAATCAGACCATTAGTGTAAAACTCACAGCTTTTTAATAAGATCAATGCGGATCAGACTAAAGGTGCATACACACGGAGAGATTTTAACTATGAGAGATTTTGACTGAGCGATTTCCCTTGAACTGGCAGTAGGAGATTTTGACTAACTTTAGCAGCAATTTTGGCTATGGGGGTCATTCCGAGTTGTTCGTTCGCAAGCTGCTTTTAGCAGCTTTGCACACGCTAAGCCGCCGCCTACTGGGAGTGAATCTTAGCTTATCAAAATTGCGAACGAAAGATTCGCAATATTGCGAAAATACTTCTCTGTGCAGTTTCTGAGTAGCTCGAGACTTACTCTGCCAGTGCGATCAGTTCAGTGCTTGTCGTTCCTGGTTTGACGTCACAAACACACCCAGCGTTCGCCCAGACACTCCTCCGTTTCTCCAGCCACTCCCGCGTTTTTCCCAGAAACGGTAGCGTTTTTTCGCACACACCCATAAAACGGCCAGTTTCTGCCCAGAAACACCCACTTCCTATCAATCACATTACGATCACCAGAACGAAGAAAAAACCTCGTAATGCCGTGAGTAAAATACCTAACTGCATAGCAAATTTACTTGGCGCAGTCGCACTGCGGACATTGCGCATGCGCATTAGCGACTAATCGCTCCGTTGCGAGAAAAAAATAACGAGCGAACAACTCGGAATGACCCCCTATGAGCGATTTTGGCTAACTCATTTAAGCAAGGGGGATGCTTTTTCTTTTTCAGCGACCTAGCCAAAATTGACTTGCCTGCACAGTCTATTTTTAGCAGCGATAGCGACCTGGCGGGGACGCGCATTGCTATCGCTGGCTGTGTACACATGGAGAGATATGTACTAACTTTCTGAGCGATTTTGACTATATAGTCAAAATCGCTCAGCTATATCGCTCCGTGTGTATGGACCTTAAGGGTGTGTACACACGGTGAGATAAATCTGTGAGATTTTGACTATATAGTCAAAATCTTATGAAAAGTTAGTGCATATCTCATGGTGTCAGGCAGCTTGCGATACAGATTCGATCCTGATGCGCGCTCCCGTGGGGTTGGTATCGTAAGGCTAGATAGACTGTGCAGGCAAGTCACTATCTAGTGTACTACTGTATCTAGTACAAAGTATAGTCAAAATTGGCACTTAGTCAAAATCGGACATAGACTAAATCTCAAACACAGAGACTCAAAATCTGTACAATCTGTGCTATCTGGGCTCTGGGGGAGTTCAAGGGAAATCACATAGTCAAAATCGAACATAGCAGGGATCTCACCGTGTGTACACAGGTGTGTACACATGGGTGGTCATTCCGAGTTGTTCGCTCGGTAATTTTCTTCGCATCGCAACGATTTTCCGCTAACTGCGCATGCGCAATGTTCGCACTGCGACTGCGCCAAGTAAATTTGCTATGCAGTTAGGTATTTTACTCACGGCATTACGGGGTTTTTTCTTCGTTCTGGTGATCGTAATGTGATTGAGAGGAAGTGGGTGTTTCTGGGCGGAAACTGGCCGTTTTATGGGAGTGTGAAAAAACGCTACCGTTTCAGGGAAAAACGCGGGAGTGGCTGGAGGAACGGAGGAGTGCCTGGGCGAACGCTGGGTGTGTTTGTGACGTCAAACCAGGAACGACAAGCACTGAACTGATCGCACTGGAAGAGTAAGTCTCGAGCTACTCAGAAACTGCACAGAGAAGTATTTTCGCAATATTGCGAATCTTTCGTTCGCAATTTTACTATGCAAAGATTCACTCCCAGTAGGCGGCGGCATAGCGTGTGCAAAGCTGCTAAAAGCAGCTTGCGAGCGAACAACTCGGAATGAGGGCCTATGTGTGCTTACGATTTTGGCTTATGTGAGATGTCATTGACATGTGAGATGAACTAGATAGTACACCGATCTAGCAAGGATTGACTTGCCTGCACAGTCTATCTTTTCTTGCGATGCCGACCTGGCGGGACCGCGCATCGGGATCGCAAGGTGACTTTCACCTTGCGATCTGCACTAACTTTTCTTGCGATTTTGACTGTATAGTCAAAATCGAAAGAAAATATCTCACCGTGTGTACCCTGACATTTCAATATTTTTCCACAGCGGTGACAAGGAGATCCAGTATTATCAATTGGATCATATTAACCACTAATTATCCCACCAACTGCAGTGGTGGGAGCTAGCGAATGTAATACCATCAGATTTTCCAGAGTCCATCTAGTTTATATCAGGCTTGCCTCCCGATTTTTGCATGAGCCTCCCGCTGCCCCGCATACCTTGTCAGCCCTCCCGATTTTCAAAGTCTCCATCCCCGTAAATTCGGACTGCACATGCGCAAGTCTGGAAATGCGGGTGGCGGGGCCAGCAGGGGAGAGGCAGACTGTGTCCTGTGAGAGCTCTGTGCATTGCAGACTGTCAGAGTCTACAGCAGGATGTGAGTAATGAGCACAGCAGCCACCTGTACTGTACAGGGGAGCACATGACCCGACAGCCAGGGCTGTGCATCTCGGTGGCTGGCCCCGTCCACCACACTGATGCCCCTTTCACATCGCACAAATAACCCGGTATCGACACGGCATATTGCCGTGTCGAAACGGGTCAGTGTGCGATGTGAAAGCTCATTTGCTGAATTAGCTGGTCGCCTGACCCGGTAATTCAACCCGGTAAAAAAGAAGGGTTATTACCGGGTTGAATACCGGGTCAGGCGCAGTGTGAATGGGAGCCGTTCCGATGCGACACGGCTCCCATTCACAGCATAGGGAGAGGCGGCGCAGGAGATGAGCTCATCTCCCAGCGCCGCCTCCACCCCCGCCCCTGCTGCTGCTGCGCCCCCCGCTGCTATGGCAACCGACCCGGTATATTGCCGGGTCGGAAAGCCAGCAACGGAGCGCAAATGCCGGATCCCACCCGGTAAGTACACGTTTCTCTTACCGGGTGGGATCCGGCATTTGCGATCTGAAAGCAGCATAACAGTACAGTAGGCAGCGTGACACAGCCCAGCCTTCCTGCTCCTGCTTGTGGTGTCTGCCCTGTGCTACCTCCCCCACCACACACTCCCTGCTCTTCACAGGAGGGACTCAGGGAGCAACAAACCAGGTGTGTACTGTGTCTGCTGGGGGCTATTGGGGGGAAGGGGGTGTAATGGAATGTGCTACTGTGTGTAATACGGGGGGGGGGGGGGTGTAATGTAATGTGCTGCTGTGTGTAATATGGGGGTGTAATGTAATGTGTAATATGTGGGGGGGGGTGTAGTGTAATGTGCCACTGAGTGTAATATGGGTGTGTGTGTAATATGGGGGGCGGGGGGGGCTGTGTAAAATGTAATGCAATGTGTTACTGTGGTAATATGAGGGGACATGGAGCAGCGGGTCCCAGAGCTGCTCGCAGAGGCGGGTGAGACATGGAGCTGTGGGTCTTGCTGAAGCGCTGCTGTCTATTATGGTGTGACACACACATACACATACACACACACAGTCTCTCTCAGGTATAGGGGCTCCACCTGGCGTAGTGTGTATAAGGGACTCTACCTGGGGTAATGTGTGTAAGAGGCTTCCTGGCGTGATGTGTGTAAGAGGCTACCTGGCGTATGGTGTATATAAGGGGCTGTCAGGCTTAATGTGTATAAGGGGTACTGCTGTGTGATGTAATGTGACAAATGTACACTACTGTACAGGGTATGTGATGTGAATTATGTGGTCATACCACTTTCCCATGAAACCATGCCCCTATATTTTTTGGGCGCGCCTTTGGCGCGCAGGCCCTATTTTACGTTTGGGTGGGCGGCACCATTTCTATTTCTGGCACATGGCACCAAAATGTCTACTTACTGCTCTGGCTGTGTATATAATGTAATGCATTATGGTGCTATATATATATATATATATATATCACACAATCGCACACCAGAGTATATACTTTAGGTTTTCTGTTTGTCCGTCTCTTCTCACCAGTGTACAGTACACACTACCGTAATATATAGTGCACCTATTATTACTCTAGTGTTTTTAGTACTATAGTTTTCATCAGGACACACCCCTGAGTGGCAATAAATCCCCTTATCGGTGGACCTAGACACACCCTTTGGGCGGAGCATGACCCCCCCCCCCCCCCCCAAACACCCCCCCACCCCTCACCCACCCCCAACGGAAAGCGCTGCGTGTTCTGCTGCCACTTGGAATCTCCCTGAAAATAGTTTTCAAAAATAGGCAAGTATGGTTTATATGGATGATTATATTTAATTTTTTTAAATACACTTTTTTATTATGTACTGTATGTGTTTATTCATTTATTGTATATTTTAGTGTCTGTGCTATATATAGTTAGATTTTCTTTTGTATATTTTTCTTTAATAAATAAGAATTATATTTCATTTATTTAGTTGAAGTTTATTTCCCGCGCTCCTTGCTTGTCTCTAGTTTTTAGAAACACCATTAAACTATATATTTTAGGTTTATATTATGGAAACATGGGACCTTATTCAGGGTTGTTACTAAACCAAAAAAGCTCACTAAGGAGCAACAGCATGTGCACTGCAGGTGGGGCGGATGTAACATGTGCAGAGAGAGTTAGATTTGGGTGGGGTGTGTTCAAACTGAATTCTAAATTGCAGTGTAAAAATAAAGCAGCCAGTATTTACCCTGCACAGGAACAATATAACCCACCCAAATCTAAAGCTGGGTACACACTGATAGATATATCTGCCGATCAATTGATCTGCAGATATATCTATGGACAGATCGGGCAGTGTGCTGTGCATACACACTGCCCAATCCGTCGGGGACTGACGTCATGAACTGTGCGTGTGTGTACACACGCCCGCACAGTTCAGCTGTCAATCGCCGCCGGCCGCCGCAGCATTCGTACGGGCGGTCGGCCGACCGCCCCGTACACACACAGCGACGCGCCAATATATTGGTAGATATATTGGCCGTCGGCTGTGCTGCGCGGCCGACGCGATACGTCTGTGAACAACGGAGTTCACAGACGTATCGGCTGTACACACTGGCCGACGGTCCCGCGATATATCGGCCGTTCAAGAGAACGGCCGATATATCGACCAGTGTGTACGGGCCTTAACTCTCTCTGCACATGTTACATCTGCCCCCCATGCAGTGCACATGGCTTTGCCCATTAGTGTGCTTTATTGGTTTGCTAACAACCCGTACTGTGGTATTTCTTTGAGTGAACAAACAGGTTTTACAATCGTGGTAGGAGGAATATGGAAATCCCGAGGAATGTTTTGTCCGTCATCGGCAGGGTCACTATTCTGTTCGCCTTCAGTGGCCTGAAACTGTGGGGGTCATTCTGAGTTGATTGTAGCTGTGCTAAATTTAGCACAGCTACGATCAGTTACTCAGACATGCGGGGTGGACGCCCCGCATGTCAGTGCCGCCCCCCGCCCTAGCCCCCCCCCCCCCCCGTACAAATACTAAAGCATCGCACAGAGGCGATGCCTTTGTATTTGAGTAATTCCCGGCCAGCGCAGCTCCTGCGGCCGGCCGGGAGTTGCTCGTCGCTCCCGCTGGCCGCAGCGGCTGCGTGACGCCGCCGCGGCCCGCCCCCCCAATGATCCGGCCACGCCTGCGTTGGCCGGACCGCTCCTGCTAAACGGCGCCGCCGTTCAGCCCCCTCCCGCCTAGCGACCGCCTCTGTCTCAGAGGCGATCGCTAGGTAACGAAAGCTGCCATGCGCCGGTGCACTATGGCGCCGGCGCATGCGCAGTTCCGACCCGATCGCTGCGACAAACTGCAGTGAGCGATCGGGTCGGAATGACCCCCTGTATACATTAGTGCTTGAGAGTATTGTAACTTTACAGTGATGTTTTAACCCTCTCACTGAGAATGACATAGGGGACTTTATTCTGCGTCGGGCCCACTGGCGAAGACAGACACACCTGGTTGACTTTGTTCTTCTGCTCATCGTAAGTCGCACTGCGCATGCGTCCGTGTCCGGCGCACAGAGTCATAGTTGCGTTTCAGATGCACAGTGGGCCTGTCTCAGATGTGGTTGGAGGTGCTATCACTGCTGCTTACATTGAAGCCTCCTGCTTGCATTAGTGATCTGTGCAGCATCCGAGGGTGTAAAAACGGATCAACTGCGACACCAACGGCCGGCCGCGTGACCCATGAGGGCCGCCGCAGATCAAACAACGAGGCCAGGAAGTCTCTGCCCTCTGACGAAGATCCTGGCCTCTTCGTCCCCCCAGAACGGAGTCTGTCGCCGCCCCCAAACGGCAGCAGACGGTCAATCACTGACCGTCTGCAGATGATCTGCTTCCGGCGATGCAGAGTACGGGTCCGGCGTATGTGCAAAGTATTAAACATCTGTACTTTGCAGCAAGCGACGCACCTCCAGCCACATCTCACTTGTGGGCGCGTCATAGCGGTTGTGAACTCAGATGCACGGATATTGGTAAATCAAGCAGCAACGCATCCCCCATACAAGCCTATGGCGGTTATGGCTGTGGGTGGCAATGGAGGGATCACAGCAGGTATTGGGGGATAAATAATATTTGCGGTTAGACCCTAAAAACACCCATCATAACTGCAAATATAGAACGATAAATGGGCTTCTAAGAGAGTAGCGGGCCCCTCCTCTCTGGCAGCGGTTGCAGCGCTGTAGTCTCTGGCTTTGCACCAGAGCCCAATGCATATGCGCAGGTCTCCAAGAACATGGCACCTAGGGTTTAATTCAGATCTGATCGTAGATGTGCTAAATTTAGTACATTTACGATCAGTTTCTCTGACATACGGGAGGACGCCCAGCACAGGGCTAGTCCACCCCACATGTCAGGCTCTGCCCTCCGCAAGGGTGCAAAAGCATTGCACAGCGGCGATGCTTTTGCACCCACTGAGTAGCCCCCTGCCAGCGCAGCTCCTGTGCGCTGGCAGGCCGCTACTCACCGCGTCCAGGGTTGCAGCGGTTACGTGTGACATGCAGCCGCTGCTGCCCGCCCCCGCAACGGTCCAGACATGCCTCCATTGCCCGGACCGCGCCCCGCCAACGGTGTTCTAACGCCCCCTCCTACTCCGCAACCACCTCTGCCTGTCAATTAGGCAGAGGCGATCGCAGCCCTGAGATGCTTTTAGCATCTCACTGGGCTCCCGCGGGTGCGCACGCTGCGCGAGCGTGCTCCACATAGGGATTCAGTCTGACTAAGGCCCCTTGTTCCCCCGGGGACACCTCTATTGCGCATCTATCTGCACCCATCATACTGTAGATGCGCCAATATCAGAGATATAGAAAGGTGACTGGTCTCTGGTGTTTCCTGCCTGGCGGAGATTGTCTGGGTTATAGGAGAACCGTCTCTGTGACAGCGCACTATATGGTAGTCTGTGGCCCAAATGTAACTTCTGGTGATCTCCAGGCTCTGGATGGAATCTGGCGATATACTGTAGCAACTACAAGTAAAGTCTCAGTGAGTTTTGCCTGGATATTGGTGGTCATTCCGAGTTGATCGCTCGCTAGCAGTTTTTAGCAGTCGTGCAAACGCTAAGCCGCCGCCCTCTGGGAGTGTATGTTAGCTTAGCAGAAGTGCGAACGAAAGGATCGCAGCGCGGCTACAAAAAAGAAATTGTGCAGTTTTAGAGTAGCTCAATACCTACTCAGCGCTTGCGATCACTGCAGACTGTTCAGTTCCTGTTTTGACGTCACAAACACGCCCTGCGTTCGCCCAGCCACGCCTTCGTTTGTCCTGGCACGCCTGCGTTTTTTCGAACACTCCCTGAAAAAAGGTCAGTTGACACCCAGAAACACCCACTTCATGTCAATCACTCAGCGGCCACCAGTGCGACAGAAAAGCTTCGCTAGACCCTGTGTGAAACTACATCGGCCATTGTGAAAGTACGTCGCGCATTGCGCCGCATACGCATGCGCAGAAGTGCCGTTTTTTTGCCACATCGCTTCACAGCGAACGATTGCAGCTAGCGAACAACTCGGAATGACCACCATTGTGTAGTTGCAGAACACCCTTGATACTATTGCATGTGAAAATCAAAATTTCGTGTTGGTTTCGGAGACGCTCAAAAGGCCTAATTCAGACCTGATTGCAACAGCAACATTTTTTTCTAATGGGCAAAACCACGTTGCATTGCAGGTGGGGCAGATGTAACATGTGCAGAGAGAGTTAGATTTGGGTAGGGTGTGTTCAAACTGAAATCTAAATTGCAGTGTAAAAATAAATCAGCCAGTATTCTCCCTGCACAAAAACAATATAACCCACCCAAATCTAACTCTCTCTGCACATGTTACATCTGCCCCACCTGCAGTGCAACATGATATTGCCTATTAGAGAAAGATTTTGCTTTTGCGATCAGGTCCGAATTAGACCCAAAGTCACTTATATATTAGCATGCTGCCATCTTCAATGCAGATTACATGGCAATGGATTGCAGAGATATCTGCCTAGATAAAGCAATGCATTTGTGGAAGACACCATTTAATACAGGGGGTGCGCTGCATGTACTTGCGCTGTCTCAGTTCAGTTTTTCTGGCACATGAGTATACAATACTTGTGTGCAGTGCCACTGAGAGGTGGGGAGTGGGTACTAATTACCCGAGCCCGGGCATGTTGGAGTGGCCTGGGAACACCCCCCCCCCCCCACTGAGTATATTTCCCTTGCTCCGGTAAGGGTGTCTCCCCTCCACTGAGCCATCTTTCCAGCAAGATCATCTGTAAATGGCGCCGTCCAGTGCTAGCAAAGACTGTGTCAGAGACTTTGCTCTCTAGCGCACGTGAGCCATCTTTCCGAATATCACTGGGAAGATGGCGCCACTGAGAAGGAGGGTACCGCTTGCCAGTAAGATACTGCTTTCCTGCTCCTGGTGTGAAATGCACCCCCTCTCCCCCCCTTCCTGTGAAGCATGGGCCTAAGATTTCATATGGGCATGTTTTGTTTGTTTTGGAGATGCGTGCCCGTGCCCTCGGTACTGCCAAGCCCCTCCTCATTCAGTACCCGGGCCCAGCGGACGTCTCTACAGCCCTGCTTGCGTGAAGGATGGACATGATGGTAAAGTGACAGCTGAGACATTTATTGCACTGCAATCCTGTTACTAACTGTATCTTACAAGGTGATAAGTGATGCAGGTATTGGACTGACTGAGGCCCTCATTCCAAGTTGATTGCTCGTTAGCTACTTTTAGTAGCCGTGCAAACGCATAGTCGCCGCCCACGGGGGAGTGTATTTTCGCTTTGCAAGAGTGCGAACTCCTGTGCAGCCGAGCGGTACAAAAACATTTTGTGCAGAACAAGACCAGCCCTGTAGTTACTTATTCTGTGCGATGATTGCTGCGACGAAGGTCCCTGAATTGACGTCAGATACCCACCCTGCAAACGCCTGGATACGCCTGAGTTTTTCCAGAAAACAATCAGTTGACACCCATAAACTCCCACTACCCGTCAATCTCCTTGCGATCGGCTGTGCGAATGGAATCGTCGCTAGAAGCAGTGCAAAACAACAATGCTCTTTGTACCCGTACACCTCGCGTGCGCAATGCGGCCCATACACATGTGTAGTTTTGCCGTTTTGTTAAATGATCGCTACGCAGCGAACATCGGCAGCTAGCGATCAACTCGGAATGAGGGCCACAGTCTGGATGGTTGTTATACCCGCATCAAAGCAACTTGTAGCACCAGCTCCGACATGGGGCGCACCACACCTGTGCGCATATTAATTGCGGAAAATCCTCCTTTAGTTGGTTATCCTGCATCTTCATACTGCTGTGACCTGGAGTAGAAACATATCAGTAAGATTTAAAGATTAGATTATAATGCAGCTTCAAAACCCTTCATATATACTTAAGGACAATATTCTGTCCACTCCTCTTAAGTAAACACGACTTTCTTCTGTCTACGTACGGTACCTTGTTCTGTCTTCCTGTGACATAATTCACTGCAGTAAAAAGATTATGTTGATGGTTATCTGTGATTTCCATACATTATTTACACAGATACTGCATTGTATTACCTTGTTCTCATCTCTTTATATGCATTCTTGTTACTATTTGTTTTACATGTTTCTATGTTTTGTTTGTTTATTTACTGTAACTACTGTATGTCATTTATATAGTGCTATAAATAAATGCGGTGCTTATTGCCCTTTACCCTAGACGCAGTGATGGCCATAATTTTATGGGGTAAATCTTCACCATGCCAATAGGTCCCTGTGAGTTCACAGGCTGCCACTCTCGCGATGAACTAGCTGTTGTCCCAGATGTTGTATGATTTTACTAGTGTCACTGCCACAACATGCAGTATAAGTGTTAAAACAGCTTCTGTGCATGCCCAGTGGCAGCGGCTCTACTACCAAACCTGCTGTTTGTTTGGATCTTAACGTTTAATCGGCACACCGGACTAAAGTGACTAGAGAGCAGCTGCCAGCAAGAAGAGACAGGTGTCTTCCATGAGGGGGGAGAACTCACTGTCTCTTCCTGGTTATACTATGTATGTATATGTATTATGGGATTTTGAACCTTTTCCTGACCACTTATGTTATATAGATTTACAGTATTCATTTCTTAGTCTCCCTGTACTGCAGCCTATTCTATAGGCCATATATAGTATTAGTTAATGATATGCATGACTGACATGTTGCAGAGTTTTGGGGGAGGCACCCCGGCACCATTCGTCATCCCTGATTTGAAGGCATGTCGGTACTGCGTGGTGACCCTGTTAAGCTCCTCCGTGTCTCCGGTCATCTGATTTCCGGCTTCCAGCACTGTTATACCAGCCGTCTCATGTCTGTTGTAAACCAGCATCTCAGTTTATAGCAGAGACATCAGATGACGGGTCACAGAGCTGGAAGCCGGCGACCAGATGACCAGAGCCGGAAGAGCGCACCGGGTAAGTGCAAGGCTGTGTTGGCGGTGGCAGTGCATGCGCAGCACATACTTGGAGCATTTTTTAGTGAAAAATACCCCGAGAAGTCTGTGGATTGGATTCGAAGGAAAAGAGCTTTCACACCAGCTCTGTCGCTGCATGCGATAACTGAGACATCCCTGCGATGTATTCACTTATCGCATTGCGGATTGGGGAGATTTAATCACATCCCACCCGCATCTAAGACACTTTACACTCAGTCGAAGTGTCTACGTTTTTGTGGACTGTGTGGGCCAACAATTCTTGCCACCGCTTTGAGCCCTAAAATCTGTCCTTACCATGCAATTATCTAAATGTAGCTCCCTACATGATTACACAAAGACTCATTGGACACTTAATCCAACTCCTCTTTCCAATTCAGTATTTATCACGTAAATCAAAGATGCCCTAATCCAATATTTAAAAACCAATTTGATCTCTGATGTCTCTGGGGGTCATTCAGACCCGAACGCAGCCGCGCATCTGTATGCAGTGGCTGCGTTCAGGTGGTCTGCACGCCCGCACTGACCTCAGTGCCCGTGCGCAACCTTACACATTGCGGCCGCATCCCGGAAGGATGTGGTCGCTGTGTGATTGACAGCGGCAGGCATTCGCCGGGTGGCAATATGGTGCTGGGAAGGGGGCATGGTGGGTATATATATATATATATATATATAGATTGATTGATTGTAAATTACCACCTATTACTTACAATGAAGCTCATAAGCTTGCAGAGTCTGTCACAAAGGAGAAAGTCTTTCATGTCATTAAAGCCCTGAAGGGTACAGGAACGTAAAAGGTGCGTACACACTAGGCGATATTTTAAACGATATTGCTCGTTTTCACCCTTCTGAGCAATATCATTTGTAAGATACTGTAGCTCTATGTGTACGCTACAAATGATGAACGATACGCGCTCCCGTGGGTTGTTATCGACCCCCTCTGTCATCAACTTCTCGTCCAAATCTGCATGTACAGGCCGGCGGAAGCGTGATATAATTGATTGATATCGTTAATGGAATCATACAGTGTGTATGCACTATATCGGCCACCCGGGAGGGCAGGGAAAACACTAGGTGATATCGCTCACGGAGCGTATCGCCTAGTTTGTATGCACTTTTGCGCACTGTGGCGTAGTCAGCACCATCAGAGGTTCGCCTTGCCCCAGTACAGTGTGTATGGGGTGTGGCATAAAAGAGGGGAGCGCAATTTGCCCCGCAGCCACAGGCAGATTTTCAGGGGGGCTATCAGTTTCTTACTTGGCCCTGGCAAGTGGGATCCTCCTCCTCGGCGGTTCCATCTTCCCAGTGCTAGTCATAGTCTTTGCTTGCACAGTGCAGCGCCTTCTTCCCGAAGATGTCACTGGGAAGATGGCGCAGTGAAGGAGACACGCTTGCTGGAGCCAGGTAAATGTACTCAGAGAAAAGGGTGGACCAGGGCCCCTCCAACAAGCCCGGGCCTGGGTATTTAGTACCCACTTCCCCCTTCTTGGCGGCATTGAA
Organism: Pseudophryne corroboree; assembly: GCF_028390025.1. NCBI lineage: Eukaryota > Metazoa > Chordata > Amphibia > Anura > Myobatrachidae > Pseudophryne > Pseudophryne corroboree. The sequence continues at coordinate 30,826,642 of NC_086453.1, read as the reverse complement.
CACCATTGAAAGAAGAGTGTGCTACTTGGCAAACGTTCAGTCTTCCTATTCTCCAGCGAGGCTTCATGACCTATTCCAAGATGGCCCCCGAGCTCTCTGCTGAGCTTGCGCAGGGGCCATCTTGACTTTACTAAGTAGACTGGTATGGTGGGGGACAGACGTCTCCTACTTAGAGACCTGGTTAACACCTTGATATAAAGCTGTTCCAGCATCCATGCACCACTATCCATTTGCAGCACATACTCACCAGCTGGTGAGCTGTATGAACCCCTACTCCATTCCATCACCAGTGTGCATGTAACAGTGAGTACGGCTGTACCTGCTATCTATCAATAAACCAACACCACTGGGTGAGTAACTGGGCTGTTCATAGTGTGAGACATCTACAATATCAACACCTGCATACATATCAAATCCGATAAATAAAATCTTGTACAGATCCCTCTTGTACTACATCTGGTGCTGGTGGCTAATGCCCTTTTCCTAGACTGTAATCATAATTTCTAAGCCAGGTAAATCTGGTAAATCTCTGATTTATTGCAAAAATGTCGCTAACACTCATATTATAAAATAATTAATAAAAATCTGGGCTAAATGCCTAAATAATCAAACCAGGTGCCAAACAAGGAGTTTCGTTTGATTGTTGATTTTAGATGGCGGTACTCTCAAGGTTTGCGATTCCAAATCACCTGTCTAGTGCTGTTTATGCAATAAATACAAAAATCAACTTTTACATATACTGCAGAACATAATTAAAAGAACCTATTTAAATTGAATCACCTCAAATCCATTGTCGGAGAAGTGAGCGGTCTCCAGCTCCCACGGGACACGCCAAGCCCACCCAGCCAGGTAAAATCAGTGTACTGATGGGGAGCCCACCTCACCAGTGCAGCGAGATGGCTGCTGGGTGGTCGTTCTTTCCTGCCAGCCCCTCCCACAGCTGACAAAATGACATACCAAAAAACAGGGCTGCCATCAGAAATTGTAGGGCCCGGGACTGACAAAGTCGACTGGGCCCCTCCGCGCCCAAGAAAATATTCTGCCACACCGCTCCACCCCTATAAGATGCCTACAGGAACAGTTCACAAAAAGCTTATGTGTAGAGAAGGCTTGTTTTAAGAAGTCCTCTCCGGGCATCAGCCTGCTGTTGTTTCACAGCCTGGGCCCCCCTCTCTGTAAGGGCCAGGGACACCAGTCCCCACAGTCCCCCCCTGATGGCTGCCCTGCCAAAAAAATGGAAGGGAGGGAAATGTAGGAAACAAAGACCACAAGCCAACCACCGACTATACACCTGAAGGCACACCCAATCTCTGTTTCTCCTTCGTCCTAGAGGATGCTGGGGACTCCAAAAGGACCATGGGGTATAGACGGGATCCGCAGGAGACATGGGCACTTTAAGACTTTAATGGGCGTGAACTGGCTCCTCCCTCTATGCCCCTCCTCCAGACCTCAGTTAGATTCTGTGCCCAGAGGAGACTGGGTGCACACTAGGGGAGCTCTACTGAGTTTCTCTAAAAAAGTATTTTGTTAGGTTTATTATTTTCAGGGAGCACTTCTGGCAACAGGCTCCCTGCTTCATGGGACTGAGGGGAGAGAAGCAGATCTTCTTCTGTGAGTTCAAAGGCTCTGCTTCTTAGGCTACTGGAGGGTCTAATCACTTGGTGCGCCTAGCTGCTCGTTCCCGGAGCCGCACCGCCATCCCCTTCACAGAGCCTGAAGAGAGAAGCCGGTAGAGTAGTAGAAGCAAGAAGACTTCAAAGGCGGCAGAAGACTTCAGATCTTCCTGAGATACCGCGCAGCGGTCGCGCTGCGCGCCATTGCTCCCTCACACAAGCGGCTCTATATGGGTGCAGGGCGCAGGGGGGGCACCCTGGATAGCAATGTATCCTCATTTGAGACTATCATGAAGGTATACAGACCCCCGCCAGTATAAATAACAGCGGGAACGAAGCGCGCCGGGTAGGGAGCGGGGCTTCCTCCTTCAGCTCTAACCAGCGCCATTTTCTCCACAGCTTGCTGCAGAGACGCTGCTCCTGGCCCTTCACTTCTGTACACAAGTAACAGGGTGCACGAAAAGAAGGGGGGGGGGGGGGACACACAACATTTTGGTGTTGATTATTTGGTATAAAAGCGCTTACAGGTCTGGGACGTTATTTAATTCCTTCAGACCGGTGAGGCGCTGGGTGTGAGCTGGCAAACTCCTTTTCTGTCTCTCTGAAGGACCTTACTGTGGGTCTGTCCCCTATAGCCCAGTGTGTTTGGGGGTGTCGGTGTGCGTGTGTCGTCATGTCTGAGGTTGAAGGCTCTTCCCAGGAGGAGGCTGGTGTGGAGACTGAACAGAATGTGGGAGTGACTCAGTTGGCACCGCCGACTGCTGATTGGGTAGATATGTGGAATGTTTTAAATGCAAGTGTGGCTTTATTGCATAAGAGGTTAGACAAATCTGAGTCTCAGAACCAAGCATGGAGACAATCCATGGGAGATGGTTTGTCACAATCTCTGGCCCCCTCAGGGTCGCAGAAACGTTCATTTACCCAGATAGCAAACACTGATACCGACACGGATTCCAAGTTACATCCTAAGGTGGCCAAGAGTATTCAGTACATGATTGTGGCAATTAAAGAGATGTTACATATCACAGAAGACCCCACTGTCCCTGACACAAGGGTCTGTATGTTTAAGGGAAAGAAACCTGAGGTAATGTTTCCTCCCTCTCATGAACTGAACGCTCTTTTTGAAAAAGCTTGGGAATCCCCTGACAAGAGACTGCAGGTTCCCAGGAGGATTGCTATGGGGTATCCTTTTCCCTCGCAGGATAAGTTACGGTGGGAATCCTCACCCACGGTGGACAAAGCTCTGGCGCGTTTGTCCAAAAAGGTGGCGCTACCGTCCCCTGACACGGCGGCCCTAAAGGAAACTACCTTAAAATCTATTTATGTTACTACGGGTACGCTGCTCAGGCCGGCTGTGGCGTCGGCATGGGTGAGTAGCGCTATTGAAAGGTGGGCAGATAACTTGTCATCTGACATAGACACCCTGGATAAGGATAACGTGCTTTTGACGCTGGGTCATATCAGGGACGCAGCAATATATCTAAGGGAAGCGGCAAGAGATATTGGCCTCTTGGGATCAAGGGCCAATGCCATGGCAGTATCGGCTAGGAGGGCGTTGTGGACTCATCAGTGGATTGGCGATGCTGACTCTAAAAAGGCTATGGAGCCCTGCCCTTCAAAGGTGAAGTTTTATTTGGTGAGGGCCTCGCGCACCTGGTTTCTACAGCTACCGCGGGTAAGTCTTCTTTTTTTCCTTTTGTCCCTCCACAGCAAAAGAAAACGCCTCAATACCAGATGCAGTCCTTTCGGTCTCATAAATTCAGAAAAGGACGTGGATCTTCCTTCCTCGCGGCCAGAGGTAAGGGAAGGGGAAAAAGATCGCCGGCTGTGGCAAGCTACCAGGAGCAGAAGTCCTCCCCAGCTTCTACCAAATCCACCACATGACGCTGGGGCTCCTCTGCGGGAGTCCGCACCGGTGGGGGCACGTCTTCAGCTCTTCGGTCAAGTCTGGGTTCGCTCGGGCCTGGATCCTTGGGTGCTGGAAATTGTGACCCAAGGATACAAACTGGAGTTCCAAGACGTGCCTCCACACCGATTTTTCAAATCGGCCTTACCAGTTTCTCACCCAGAGAGAGAGGTAGTGTGTGCTGCGATATAAAAGCTGTGTCACCAGCAAGTCATTGTCACGGTTCCCCCGTTACAACAAGGGAAAGGGTTTTATTCAACCCTGTTTGTGGTCCTGAAGCCGGATGGCTCGGTCAGACCAATCCTGAACTTAAAATCCCTCAACCTGTATTTAAAAAGATTCAAATTCAAGATGGAATCTCTCCGAGCTGTGATCTCCGGTCTGGTGGGGGGGGATTTTATGGTGTCAGTCGACATAAAGGATGCATACCTAAATGTCCCCATATATCCTCCTCATCAGGCGTTCCTGAGGTTCGCTGTTCAGGATTGTCACTACCAATTTCAGACGTTGCCATTTGGTCTTTCCACGGTCCCGAGGATTTTCACCAAAGTAATGGCGGAAATGATGGTGCTCCTGCGCAAGCAAGGGGTCACAATTATCCCATACTTGGACGATCTCCTGATAAAGGCGAGATCAAGGGAGCAGTTGCTAAAAAGCGTTGTGCTCTCCCTGAAGGTGCTGCAACAACATGGCTGGCTCCTAAATTTCTCTAACGTCCTAGAGGATGCTGGGACTCCGTAAGGACCATGGGGATAGACGGGCTCCGCAGGAGACATGGGCACTTTAAGAAATACTTTGACTCTGGGTGTGCACTGGCTCCTCCCTCTATGCCCCTCCTCCAGACCTCAGTTTGATACTGTGCCCAGAGGAGCTGGGTGCATTTCAGGAGCTCTCCTGAGTTTCCTGTAAGAAAGCATTTTTGTTAGTTTTTTTATTTTCAGGGTGCCTGCTGGCAACAGACTCCCTGCATCGAGGGACTGAGGAGAGAGAAACAGACCCACTTCTCTGAGTTTCAGGGCTCTGTTTCTTAGGCTACTGGACACCATTAGCTCCAGAGGGAGTCAGAACACAGGTCTAACCCTGGAGTTCGTCCCGGAGCCGCGCAGCCGTCCTCCTCACAGAGCCGGAAGATAGAAGCCGGGTGAGTATGAAAGGAAAAGATCTTCAGAGGCGGCAGAAGACTTCATTGATCTTCACTGAGGTAAAGCACAGCACTGCAGCTGTGCGCCATTGCTCCCATACACCTCACAAACGGCAGTCACTGTAAGGGTGCAGGGCACGGGGGGGGGGGGGGGGGGGGGGGGGGGGCGCCCTGGGCAGCAATATAAACCTCTTATTTGGCAAAAGAGAGCATATATACAGCTGGACACTGTATATATGCATGAGCCCCCGCCAATTTTACACTTTTAGCGGGACTGAAGTCCGCCGCCGAGGGGGCGGGGCTTCTCCCTCAGTACTCACCAGCGCCATGTTTTTCTCCACAGCACCGCTGAGAAGAAGCTCCCCGGACTCTCCCCTGCTTATACCACGGTAGAAGAGAGGGTTTTAAAGAAGAGGGGGGGGGGGGGCACATAATTCGGCGCAGATAATAATAACAACGCTACGGGGTAAACATTAAATTGCTGTGTTTTTCCTGGGTCATATTGCGCTGGGGTGTGTGCTGGCATACTCTCTCTCTGTCTCTCCAGAGGGCCTTGTGGGGGAACTGTCTTCAGAAGAGCATTCCCTGAGTGGGTGGTGTGTCGGTACGTGTGTGTCGACATGTCTGAGGATAAAGGCTCTCCTAAGGAGGAGATGGAGCAAATGTGTGTGTGTGTGTGGTGTCTCCGTCGACAACGCCGACGCCTGATTGGATATGTGAAATTAAGTGCTAAGATGAATTTATTACACAAAAGATTAGAAAACAGACAGGGAATCTACCCATGTCTGTCCCTATGTCACTCACTATCCAAAATAATAGACACTGATATCGACACGGAGTCTGACTCCAGTGTCGACTACGATAATGCAAAGTACAGCCAAAACTGGCAGAAAAGTATTCAATATATGATTATTGTAATAAAAGATGTTTTGCATATCACTGATGACTCATCTGTCCCTGACACGAGAGTGCACATGTTTAAGGGGAAGAAAGCTGAGGTAAATTTCCCTCCTCTCATGAAGAAAAAGAGCGGGAATCTCCAGACAAGAAGCTGCAGCTTCCCTAAAAGAATTCTCAGGGAGTATCATTTCCCTAATGGGGCCAGGATACGATGGGAATCTTCCCCTAGGGTGTACAAGGCATTGACACGTTTACCCAAAAAGGTAGCGCTGACTTTACAGCTATCCTCAGGGATCCTGCAGATAGCATGCAGTAAAAGTACTTTGAAGTCCATTTACACACATTCTGGTACACTACTCAGACCGGCGATTGTGTCGGCATGGGTTTATAGCGCTGTAGCAGCGTAGACAGATACCTTATCAGCGGATATTGAAACCCTAGATAAGGATACCATGTTATTGTCCCTAGTATATATATATATTTATATGTAAAAGAGGTTGTCTTTTATATATATATATATATATATATATATATATATAAGACATGCCCAAAGAGACGTTAGTCTACTGGGTTCTAGAGTCACCGCTATGTCGATTTCTGCTAGACGTGTCCTGTGGAACATGCAATGGACAGGTGATGCCGACTAAAAGAGGCATATGGAGTTGTTGCCTTACAAGGGTGAGGAATTGTTCGGAGAGGGCTTCTCGGATCTCGTCTCCACGGCTACGGCAGGTAAATCAAATTTTTTGCCATATATTCCCTCACAATCTAAGAAAGCGCCTCATTATCAAATGCAGTCCTTTCGTTCCAATAAAAGCAAGAGAGCACGTGGATCGTCCTTTCTTGCCAGAGGTAAGGGCAGAGGGAAAAAGCTGCACAACACTACTAGTTCCCAGGAACAGAAGTCCTCCCCGGCCTCTGCTAAATCTACCGCATGACGCTGGGGCTCCCCTGAGGGAGTCAGCTCCTGTGGGGGCACGTCTTTGACTGTTCAGCCACGCCTGGGTCCACTCACAAGTGGATCCATGGGCAATAGAAATTGTTTCCCAGGGTCGCAGCTAAATCCTACAACTCGTCTGCCCTTCTTGGGAATGATTCTGGACACAGACCAGAAAAGGGTTTTTTCTTCCGAAGGAAAAAGCGCAGGAACACATGACTTTAGTCATGAACTTGTTGAAACCAAAACAAGTGTCAGTACATCATTGCACTCAAGTTCTGGGAAAGATGGTGGCAACATACGAAGCCATTCCATACGGCAGATTCCATGCAAGGGCCTTCCAATGGGACCTATTGGACAAATGGTCCGGGTCGTATCTGCAATTGCATGAGCGGATCACCCTGTCCCCCAGGGCCAGAGTATCTCTCCTGTGGTGGCTAAACAGTGCTCACCTTCTTGAGGGCCGCAGGTTCGGCATTCAGGACTGGATCCTGGTGACCAGGGACGCGAGCCTCCGAGGTTGGGGAGCGGTCACACAGGGAAGAAATTTCCAAGGACTTTGGTCAAGTCAAGAGACTTGTCTTCACATCAACATCCTGGAACTAAGGGCCATATACAACGCCCTACGTCAAGCGGAGATCTTACTTCGCAATCGACCAGTTCTGATCCAGTCAGACAACATCACCGCAGTAGCTCATGTAAACCGCCAAGGCGGCACAAGGAGCAGAGTGGCAATGGTGGAAGCCACCAGAGTTCTTTGCTGGGCGGAGAATCATGTAAGCGCTCTGTCAGCAGTGTTCATTCGGGAATGGACAACTGGGAAGCAGACTTCCTCAGCAGACACGCTCTGCATCCGGGAGAGTGGGGACTTCATTAGGAAGTCTTCGCGCAGATTGCAAGTCGGTGGGGACTACCCCAAATAGATATGATGGCATCCCGTCTCAACAAAAAGCTACAAAGGTATTGCGCCAGGTCAAGAGACCCTCAGCCGGTAGCTGTGGACGCCCTAGTGACACCGTGGGTGTTCCAGTCGGTATATGTGTTTCCTCCTCTTCCTCTCATACCCAAGGTGTTGAGGATAATAAGAAAAAGAGGAGTGAGAACAATTCTCATTGTTGCAGATTGGCCACGAAGGACCTGGTATCCTGATCTGCAAGAAATGCTCACAGAAGATCCGTGGCCTCTTCCTCTAAGGCAGGACTTGTTACAACAAGGTCCCTGTCTGTTCCAAGACTTACCGCGGCTGCGTTTGACGGCATGGCGGTTGAACGCCGGATCCTAGCGGAAAAAGGTATTCCGGATGAGGTAATTCCTACGCTAATAAAGGCTAGGAAGGACGTGACATCTAAACATTATCACCGAATATGGAGAAAATATGTTTCTTGGTGTGAGGTGTCAGACTTGGTTTTGTCTGTGTCCCCGGAGGGGGCGCTAGTGGGTCAGTGGAGGTGGATGGGAGAAAACGAGGAGGCTGGATTATGTTTCTGCGCATGAGCGCAATGATATTTATTATACAGATGATTCACAAACGGCAGCAGAAAATAACAGTAGAAATGCAAATGTCAATTGTACAGCGTAATAGCTGAGAGTCTATGGTAACAGAATGAATGGTGACTGATGAAATAATAACCGGTAGTGATGATAACAGATGAGTGATAATTTGGCAGAGAATATTCTGGTATGGAAACCAGAGCAGATTAAAACATGGAACCAGCGGAGATGGTGTTGTATGGCAAACCTGGTAGCAGAGGCAGGAGTCTGACTATGTCCACAGTGCAGGTGATGAGGCACTGGCAGCGAGCAAGCTGCATCACAGGTGGGGAGATGGAACACACCTGGAGTCAGTCTCTACTGCTAGGCTGAAGCACACAGAGATGGTGATGAGTGTGAAGCCTGTAGATGGATGCAGGTATTGCTGGGGCTTGAAGTTCCACGGAGCTGTGAAAAGTAACCAGGAGTACAAAGTCTCAGGTAGAAAGCCAGAAACACGGAACAGCAGGTAGGTATCCAGGTACACGGAGGAAACAGGAACCAGATCCTTACACATGAGTCGCAGGAGTGACACAAAGTTCAGGATGCCTGCAGACTGATCCTGCAGCTTCATATATACCCCTTGTTAAACAGTCATTGGTGGAGTGAGGAAAAGTGGGTGCGGCCAAGCACCGGATTGGCCGCCGTATGCTGACTGCTGGAGGCTGTCATGGCGGCGCCCATGCCGCGGCCTAGCGGGAACGCGGCGTGCTACACGCCCGCTATCACAGGAGCGCTCCCAGGCCCAGGATGGCGTCTGATGGCAGAGACGCGGATGACAGATGAACGCAGGGACCCAGGACGGAGTCCGCAGCGGCGGACAGATGTCAGCTTGGTGAGTCGATTCCTGACAGTACCCCCCCCTTTAAGGGTGGGCACCGAACACCCACGTGGCTTGGAAGGATGAGTGTTATGGAAGACACGGACCAACCTTGGAGCATGGACATCCAACGAATTTACCCAACTTCTCTCCTCTGGGCCATAACCGGACCAATCGACAAGGTATTGAAGACGTCCATACCGGCAACGGGAATCCAGAATCTTGCCAATCTCGAACTCCACGCCCCGCTGAGTTCGAACTTTGGGGCCAACTGGAAGAGCTCTTTGGAAATGATTCAGGACTAAAGGTCTGAGGAGAGAAACATGAAAAGCATTAGGTATTCGCAGAGAAGGTGGTAACTTCAGCTTGTAGGCCACAGGGTTGATGACTCTTTCGACAGGGAAGGGGCCAATGAAACGTGGTGCAAATTTCATAGACGGGACCCTAAGACGGAGGTTCCGGGTAGACAGCCAAACCTTGTCCCCAGGTTTCAGGCTAGGAACTGCGCGTCTTTTGCGATCAGCAAAGTATTTATACCGGCTGGAGGCCTTTTTGAGAGAAATGTGAATCTTCCTCCAGATTGAAGAAAACTGACTCAGGGCAGTAGTGGCAGCAGGAACATCCATGTGAGGAAGTTCTTGGAAGTCTGGAACACGAGGATGTTGCCCATATACTGCAAAGAATGGAGTTGTCTCAGTAGCAGTGTGGTAGCGGAAGTTGTGGGCAAACTCGGCCCATGGGAGCAGATCAAACCAGTCATCCTGAGAAGATGAAACATACAATCTTAAAAATGTCTCTAGTTCTTGATTTACCCTCTCTGTCTGCCCATTCGTCTGAGGGTGGTAAGATGACGAGAACTTCAGTTTAACCTGCATGGCAGAACAGAGAGCCCTCCAAAACCTCGCTACAAACTGTACACCTCGGTCGGATATTATTTCTGAGGGTAGACCATGTAAGCGGAAAATCTCCCGTAGGAAGATTTGGGCGAGTTTTGGGGCAGAAGGGAGACCCTGGAGAGGAACAAAATGGGCCATCTTGGTAAATCTGTCCACTACAACCCAGATGGTATTGTATCCTTGAGAAGGAGGAAGGTCGGAGATAAAGTCCATGGACAGGTGTGACCAAGGGCGACTAGGAATAGACAATGGTTGTAACTGACCTGCTGGAGACTGACGAGGAGTCTTGTGCTGCACACACTTAGGACAGGATGCTACGAAATCCTTGATGTCAGCTTTCATCTTTGGCCACCAGTATGTCTCAGAGAGGAACTTGAAGGTTTTCAGGACACCGGGATGACCAGTGAACTTGGATTGATGGGCCCAAGACAGCAACTTGGGACGGAGTTCTGGGGAAACAAAAGTCTTACCAGGAGGAGGAGCTGGGGAGACTTGAGATGCAGCAAATACCACTGGACTCAGGATGGAATGTGGAACTGAGTCAGGCGTTTCCTCTTCGGATTCCATAGATCGGGATAAGGCGTCAGCTTTAACATTCTGCGAACCTGGGCGGAAATGAAGCTTAAAGTTAAAACGTGAGAAAAACATAGCCCACCTGGACTGGCGAGGATTAAGGCACTGGGCTGCCTTTAAATATAGCAGATTTTTATGATCCGTGTAGATGTTGAACGGATGTTTGGCCCCTTCCAGGAGATACCTCCATTCCTCGAGGGCCAGCTTAATCGCCAGTAGTTCTTGATCTCCAACGGAGTAGTTAGCTTCTGCAGGGAGGAATTTACGAGAATAAAATCCACAGGGGTGGATTTTCCCATCGGTTCCCTTCTGGGAGAGAACAGCTCCAACTCCAACTGTAGAGGCATCCACCTCCAACTCGAACGGTCTGTTTACATCTGGCTGGGACAGAACTGGAGCAGACATAAAGGCCAGCTTGATCTTCTGGAAGGCCGCTAAAGCCTCTTCTGACCAGTTGGAATGGTCTGCCCCTTTCCGAGTTAAGTTGGTAATAGGAGCGATGAGAGTGGAGAATCCCCGAATAAATTTCCTATAGTAGTTGGCAAATCCCAGGAACCGCTGAATAGACTTGAGAGAATTTGGAATGGACCAATTGGCAATGGCTTCCAACTTTGTCGGGTCCATCTGGAGATCCGATCCGGAAATTATATAACCCAGGAAGGGTATAGAGGAAACTTCAAAGGTACACTTGGATAGTTTACCGTAGAGCCGGTTCTCACGAAGACGTCGGAGGACTTCACGGACTTGTAGACGATGAGAGGGAAGATCTTGGGAGAAGATGAGGATATCATCCAGATAAACAACGAGGTATTTATACAGAACGTCACGGAAGATTTCGTTCACAAAGTGTTGGAACACTGCTGGGGCATTACTCAACCCGAATGGCATTACCAGGTACTCGTAATGACCATCTCGAGTGTTAAAAGCTGTCTTCCATTCGTCACCACTCCGGATTCTGATGAGGTTGTAGGCACCGCGGAGATCTAGCTTGGTGAAGATGCGGGCTCCTTTAACTCTGTCAAATAATTCGGTAATGAGTGGTAATGGATAACTATTTTTAATGGTAATGTCATTGAGACCCCGGTAGTCAATGCATGGACGCAGTCCTCCATCCTTCTTTTTAACAAAGAAGAAGCCTGCACCAGCGGGTGATGATGAAGGACGGATGAATCCCTTCTGTAAATTCTCCCGGATGTAGTCGCTCATCGCTTCAGTTTCGGGAACAGATAACGGATAGGTACGCCCCCTAGGTGGCTTCTTGCCAGGAAGGAGATCGATGGGACAATCCCATTCTCTATGGGGCGGCAGGACATCCGCGGCCTTTTCACTGAAGACATCAGAGAAATCTTGATAAGCCGCAGGAAGACTTGACTGGGTTTTTACTTCAGTAGACTTGATTGGACAAACTTGGGCTAAACAGGACTGATGGCAATGTGAACCCCATGAAGTAAGTTGTAACGTTGACCAGTCAAACTGTGGATTGTGTAGCTGGAGCCAGGGCATGCCCAAAACGATCTCCTGGGTGGCTTGAGGAATGACTAAGAACTTTATTAATTCTGAGTGTAGGAACCCAACTCCCAAAACCACTGGTGCAGTTTGGTGAGAAATATTCCCCTTGGAGATTCGGCTACCATCCACGGCGGTAATGTAGACTGGGTAAGAAAGTTCACATACAGGCAAGCAAAATTTATTTACCGCAGCTTGGGTGATGAAATTTCCTGCGGCTCCACAGTCCACTAATGCTGATGCAGACTGAAGCCCAACTGAAGTCTCTAAAGTCACAGGAAGGATAAGGTCTTGATTAGAAGGAGCTTGTCTAGAAGATCCCAACTTGACTCCTCCTTTACAAGTCAGGATCTGGCATTTCCCGAACGCACTGTGCAGGAATTAATCTGGTGACCTGCAGCCGCACAATAAAGACAAAGTCTCTCACGAAGTCTTCTTGACCGCTCCTCAGGAGTTAGGCGGGACCTATTTATTTGCATAGGCTCATCAGAAGGTGGAGACTGGAACTGTACGGAAGGTATCATCCTTGATCTGCGTGGCTCACTCCGAGCACGTTCATTGTTGCGTTCGCGGATGCGAGAGTCCAACTTGATGCACAGGGAAATTAAATCAGACAATTGTACAGGAAGATCGCGGGTTGCCAGTTCGTCCTTGATCCGATCAGAGAGTCCATGCCAGAAAGCTGCTACCAGGGCTTGATTGTTCCACTGAATCTCTGCGGCCAACGTCTGGAACTGGATGACATATTGTCCCATACTACGGGTACCTTGACGAAGTTGGATTAGGTCGGCAGAAGCTGATGTTGCACGACCAGGCTCGTCAAAGATCCGTCTGAAGGTTGACACGAATTCTGCATAGTTGTTAATAAGAGGGTCGGCACGTTCCCACAGAGGAGACACCCAACTCAAAGCAGATCCAGAAAGTAGAGAGATGATGTAGGCAACCTTGGATCTTGACGTGGGGAAATTATGTGACAACAATTCAAACTGGATTTCACATTGGTTGAGAAACCCGCGACATAACTTTGGGCTGCCATCATACTTGCTTGGCACGGGCAGGTGCAGACGTGACACTGGAGCTGATGCAGCCGGCATATAAGGACTCACAGTACTGGCAGGTGCTGGAGTAACTGGAACTGTAGTAGTAAGTACACTAGGCAGGGTTTGCTGTAGTGTATCTATCCGGGAGGACATCCCTTGCAGGAACTGGAACATCTGCTGCTGCGCAGCCTCTTGACCATCCAAACGGGAGACCAGATTTTGCAAGGCCTCTGACCCCACACTCCGTCCACCGTCCGAGTCCATCGATCCTGAACTTACTGTCAGACTTGGTTTTGTCTGTGTCCCCGGAGGGGGCGCTAGTGGGTCAGTGGAGGTGGATGGGAGAAAACGAGGAGGCTGGATTATGTTTCTGCGCATGAGCGCAATGATATTTATTATACAGATGATTCACAAACGGCAGCAGAAAATAACAGTAGAAATGCAAATGTCAATTGTACAGCGTAATAGCTGAGAGTCTATGGTAACAGAATGAATGGTGACTGATGAAATAATAACCGGTAGTGATGATAACAGATGAGTGATAATTTGGCAGAGAATATTCTGGTATGGAAACCAGAGCAGATTAAAACATGGAACCAGCGGAGATGGTGTTGTATGGCAAACCTGGTAGCAGAGGCAGGAGTCTGACTATGTCCACAGTGCAGGTGATGAGGCACTGGCAGCGAGCAAGCTGCATCACAGGTGGGGAGATGGAACACACCTGGAGTCAGTCTCTACTGCTAGGCTGAAGCACACAGAGATGGTGATGAGTGTGAAGCCTGTAGATCAGGCATTCCCAACCACGGTCCTCAAGGCACACTAACAGTGCAGGTTTTTGTGATATCCAGGCTTCAGCACAGGTGACTTAATTAGTAGCTCAGTTATTTTGATTTAACCATCTGTGCTGCAGCCTGGATATCACTAAAACCTGCACTGTTGGTGTGCCTTGAGGACCGTGGTTGGGAATGCCTGCTGTAGATGGATGCAGGTATTGCTGGGGCTTGAAGTTCCACGGAGCTGTGAAAAGTAACCAGGAGTACAAAGTCTCAGGTAGAAAGCCAGGAACACGGAACAGCAGGTAGGTATCCAGGTACACGGAGGAAACAGGAACCAGATCCTTACACATGAGTCGCAGGAGTGACACAAAGTTCAGGATGCCTGCAGACTGATCCTGCAGCTTCATATATACCCCTTGTTAAACAGTCATTGGTGGAGTGAGGAAAAGTGGGTGCGGCCAAGCACCGGATTGGCCGCCGTATGCTGACTGCTGGAGGCTGTCATGGCGGCGCCCATGCCGCGGCCTAGCGGGAACGCGGCGTGCTACACGCCCGCTATCACAGGAGCGCTCCCAGGCCCAGGATGGCGTCTGATGGCAGAGACGCGGATGACAGATGAACGCAGGGACCCAGGACGGAGTCCGCAGCGGCGGACAGATGTCAGCTTGGTGAGTCGATTCCTGACATGAGGCCAGGAATGCTCCTACGGAAGAATTACATCTGGGCCGTTCTCTTCACTCCCTACAAACTGGAGTAAATTTGGGCCTAAAATTAGGCTCCATTAAAAGTTCAGATTTCGGCCTTATCCATTTTCTTTCAAAAGGAATTGGCCACATTACCTGAAGTACAGACTTTTGTGAAGGGAGTACTGCATATTCAGCCTGCTTTTGTACCTCCGGTGGCGCCTTGGGACCTTAACGTGGTGTTAAGTTTCCTTAAGTCACATTGGTTTGAACCACTTAAGACAGTGGAGTTGAAATGGCTCACCTGGAAGGTGGTCGTGTTGTTAGCCTTGGCTTCGGCTAGGCGAGTTTCGGAATTGGCGGCTTTATCACATAAAAGCCCCTATCTGGCTTTCCATATGGATAGAGCCGAATTGCGGACCCGTCCTCAATTCCTGCCTAAGGTGGTCTCATCCTTTCATATGAACCAACCTATTGTCGTGCCTGTGGCTACACGTGACTTGGAGGATTCCGAGTCCCTTGATGTGGTCAGGGCTTTGAAAATTTACGTGGCCAGAACGGCTAGGATCAGAAAAACAGAAGCACTGGGGTATATTTACTAAGCTCTCGATTTTGACCGATTTGGTGTTTTTTCTTCAAAGTGTCATCTCGGGAATTTACTAAACACAAATCTCGGCAGTGATGATGGCATTCGTATTTTTTTTTAAGTCAAAGAAAAAAATTACGAATGAATACACCATCGGTCAAATATGCCTGATATTTCATAGAACTCTGTAATTTACTAAAATTTGTATTTCACAAACACTGCTGGCAATAGCCAAACACTGCCGTGAAAAAATACAAATCGTAAAAAAAAAGCAGTTTTAAAACAGACCTGCTTTTTTTTACCGTGTTCTGATAGTCATGCACGGATCCCTGATATCCGTGCATGGTTATCAGTGGGAATGGGTGGGAAATGATGTAAAATTAGAAGAAAAAAAAATGCGTGGGGTCCCCCCTCCTAAGCAAAACCAGCCTCGGGCTCTTTGAGCCGGTCCTGGTTGACAAAATATTGGGAAAAAAATGACAGGGGTTCCCCCATATTTCATCAACCAGCACCGGGCTCTGCGCCTGGTCCTGGTTCAAAAAATACGGGGGACAAAAAGCGTAGGGGTCCCCCATATTTTTTAAACCAGCACCGGGCTCCACTAGCCAGGTACATAATGCCACAGCCGGGGGACACTTTTATTGTGGTCCCGGCGGCCCTGGCATTACATACCCAACTAGTCACCCCTGGCCGGGGTACCCTGGAGGAGTGGGAACCCCTTAAATCAAGGGGTCCCCCCCTCCAGCCACCCAAGGGCCAGGGGTGAAGCCCGAGGCTGTCCCCCCCATCCAAGGGCGGCGGATGGGGGGCTGATAACCTTTTGAAAAAAATGTGAATATTGTTTTTAGTAGCAGTACTACAAGTCCCAGCAAGCCTCCCCCGCAAGCTGGTACTTGGAGAACCACAAGTACCAGCATGCGGTGGAAAGCCGGGCCCGCTGGTACCTGTAGTACTACTACTAAAAAAATACCCCCCAAAAAACAGGACACACACACCGTGACAGTATAAGTTTATTACATACATGCACACCTCCAAACATACATACTTACCTATATTCCCACGAGGCTCGGTCCTCTTCTCCATGTAGAATCCTCAGGGTACCTATGAATAAATTTCTACTCACATAATCCAGTGTTGCTTGTTTTCTTTGTATAATCCACGTACTTGGCAAAACAAAGAAACGGAAACCCGACCACGCACTGAAAGGGGTCCCATGTTTACACATGGGACCCCTTTCCCCGACTGCCAGGACCCCCCCTGACTCCTGTCAAAGAGGGTCCTTTCAGCCAATCAGGGAGCGCCATGTCATGGCACTCTCCTGATTGGCTGTATGCTCCTGTAGTGTCTGTGAGGCAGCACACGGCAGAGATACAATGTAGCGCCTATGCGCTCCATTGTATCCAATGGTGGGAACTTTGCGGTCAGCGGTGAGGTTACTTTCGGTCAACCGCTGACCGCAAAGTTCCCAACATTGGATACAATGGAGCGCATAGGCGCAACATTGTATCTCTGCTGTGTGCTGCCTCACAGACACTACAGGAGCACACAGCCAATCAGGAGAGTGCCACGACATGGCGCTCCCTGATTGGCTGAAGGGACCCTCTTTGATAGGAGTCAGCGGGGGTCCTGGCAGTCGGGGAAAGGGGTCCCATGTGTAAACATGGGACCCCTTTCAGTGCGTGGTCGGGTTTCCGTTTTTTTGTTTTGCCAAGTACGTGGATTATACAAAGAAAACAAGATACCCTGGATTATGTGAGTATAATTTTTTCACAGGTACCCCAAGGATTCTACATGGAGAAGAGGACCGAGCCTCGTGGGAACATAGGTAAGTATGTATGTTTGGAGGTGTGCATGTATGTAATAAAATTATACTGTCACGGTGTGTGTGTCCTGTTTTTTTGGGGGTATTTTTTTAGTAGTAGTACTACAGGTACCAGCGGGCCCGGTTTTCCACCGCATGCTGGTACTTGTGGTTCTTCAAGTACCAGCTTGCGGGGAGGCTTGCTGGGACTTGTAGTACTGCTACTAAAAACAATAATCACATTTTTTTCAAAAGGCTATCAGCTCCCCATCCGCCGCCCTTGGATGTGGGGGCCAGCCTCGGGCTTCACCCCTGGCCCTTGGGTGGCTGGAGGGGGGGACCCCTTGATTTAAGGGGTTCCCACTCCTCCAGGGTACCACGGCCAGGGGTGACTAGTTGGGTATGTAATGCCAGGGCCGCCGGGACCACTATAAAAGTGTCCACCGGCTGTGGCATTATGTACCTGGCTAGTGGAGCCTGGTGCTGGTTTAAAAAATACGGGGGACCCCTACGCTTTTTGTCCCCCTTATTTTTTGAACCAGGACCAGGCGCAGAGCCCGGTGCTGGTTGATGAAATATGGGGGAACCCCTGTCATTTTTTTCCCCATCTTTTGTCAACCAGGACCGGCTCAAAGAGCCAGGGGCTGGTTTTGCTTAGGAGGGGGACCCCACGCATTTTTTTTTCGACTTTAAACTATTTTTTATTTTTTTAAAGATGCACAATGAAACCCTGCACGGATCTCACAGATCCGGCCGAGTTTCATTGTTGTCATGTCGGCAGTGTTTTACTATTCACTCCCGTAAAACACTGCCAAAAAAAACCGAATGACATAGACATCGGAAAACACGAAAATGTAAAATACGGCAGCTTAGTAAATGAGGCGTAAAAAATTCAAAAAGTTGCACAATTACACATTCGATGTCATTCGTGATGAATCTCCCTCCAAATCGGCACAAATACGAATTTTAGTAAATACACCCCACTGTTTGTCCTGTATGCAGCCAACAAAGTTGGCGGCCCTTCTTCAAAGCAGACTATTGCTCGCTGGATCTGTAACACGATTCAGCGGGCGCATTCTACAGCAGGAATGCCGTTACAAAAATCGGTTAAGGCCCATTCCACTAGGAAGGTGGGCTCTTCTTGGGCGGCTGCCCGAGGGGTCTCGGCACTACAGCTGTGCCGAGCTGCTACTTGGTCAGGGTCAAACACCTTTGCAAAGTTCTATAAGTTTGATACCCTGGCTGAGGAGTACCTCCTGTTTGCTCAATCGGTGCTGCAGAGTCATCCGCACTCTCCCGCCCGTTTGGGAGCTTTGGTATAATCCCCATGGTCCTTACGGAGTCCCAGCATCCTCTAGGACGTTAGAGAAAATAAGATTTTAAACCTACCGGTAAATCTTTTTCTCGTAGTCCGTAGAGGATGCTGGGCGCCCGTCCCAAGTGCGGACTACTTCTGCAAGACTTGTATATAGTTATTGCTTACATAAGGGTTATGTTATAGTTTCATCGGTCTTGGACTGATGCTATGTTGTTTTTCATACTGTTAACTGGGTAGTATATCACAAGTTATACGGTGTGATTGGTGTGGCTGGTATGAATCTTGCCCTTGGATTACAAAAATCCTTTCCTTGTACTGTCCGTCTCCTCTGGGCACAGTTTCTCTAACTGAGGTCTGGAGGAGGGGCATAGAGGGAGGAGCCAGTGCACACCCAGAGTCAAAGTATTTCTTAAAGTGCCCATGTCTCCTGCGGAGCCCGTCTATCCCCATGGTCCTTACGGAGTCCCAGCATCCTCTACGGACTACGAGAAAAAGATTTACCAGTAGGTTTAAAATCTTATTTTACCAAAGTCGCAGTTAATTCCGACAACTCGGCTGTCGTTTTTGGGCATGATTCTGGACACGGAACTGCAGAGGATCTTTCTCCCATTGGAAAAGGCTTAGGAACTCCAGAACATGGTCAAGGAACTTCTGAAACCGCCAAGAGGGTCGATTCATCACTGCACTCGAGTGCTGGGGAAAATGGTGGCGGCCTACGAGGCCATTCCGTTTGGCAGATTCCATGCAAGAACTTTTCAGTGGGACCTGCTGGACAAGTGGTCCGGGTCCCATCTGCACATGCACCGGAAGATTAGCCTGTCACCCAGGGCCAGGGTTTCTCTCCTGTGGTGGCTTCAAAGTTCTCACCTTCTAGAGGGTCGCAGGTTCGGGATCCAGGATTGGGTTCTGGTGACCACGGACGCGAGTTTCCGAGGTTGGGGAGCAGTCACACAGGGACAAAATTTCCAGGGAAAATGGTCAAGCCAGGAAGCTTGTCTGCACATAAACGTGCTGGAGTTAAGGGCCATCTACAATGGCCTTCGGCAAGCGGAACATCTTCTTCGCGACCTGCCCGTCCTGATTCAGTCGGACAACATTACAGCCGTGGTGCACGTAAACTGCCAGGGCGGAACAAAGAGCAGAGCGGCGATGGCGGAGGCCACCAAGATTCTTCGCTGGGCAGAAAAACATGCAAGCGCTCTGTCAGCGGTCTTCATTCCAGGAGTGGACAACTGGGAAGCAGACTTCCTCAGCAGACACAATCTCCATCCAGGAGAGTGGGGTCTTCATCAAGAGGTCTTTGCAGAAGTGACAAGACGTTGGGGACTTCCTCAAATAGACATGATGGCGTCTCGCCTCAACAAGAAGCTTCAGACATATTGTTCCAGATTGAGGGACCCTCAAGCAATAGCGGTGGACGCACTTGTGACACCGTGGGTGTTTCAGTCGGTCTGTGTGCTACCTCCACTTCCACTCATCCCAAAGGTGATAAGGATCATAAGAAGAACAAGGGTTCAGGCGATACTTGTTGTTCTAGATTGGCCACGGGGGGCCTGGTATCCGGAACTTCAGGAATTACTCACAGGAGATCCCTGGCCTCTTCCTCTAAGAGAGGACCTGTTACAGCAGGGGTTGTGCATGTTCCAGGACTTACCGCGGTTGCGTTTGACGGCATGGCGGTTGAACGCCAAATCCTAGCTAGAAAGGGTATTCCCGGGGAAGTCATCCCCACTCTACATAAAGCTAGAAAGGAGGTAACGGCGAAGCATTATCACCGTATTTGGAGAAAATATGTGTCTTGGTGCGAATCCAAGAAGGCTCCTACGGAAGAATTTCAACTGGGTTGTTTTCCCCACTTTTTGCAAGCAGGTGTGGATGCGGGCCTGTAGTTAGGCTCCATTAAAGTGCAGGTTTCGGCCTTATCAATTTTCTTTCAAAGCGAATTGGCCTCACTTCCAGAAGTACAGACTTTTGTGAAGGGCGTGCTGCACATGCAACCTCCCTTTGTGACCCCAGTGGCACCGTGGGACCTTAACGTGGTGTTACAGTTCCTTACGTCACATTGCTTTGAACCTTTACAAAAGGTTGAGTTGAAATTTCTCACTTGGAAAGTAGTCATGCTATTGGCCTTGGCGTCCGCAAGGCGGGTGTCCGAATTGGCGGCTTTGTCTCACAAAAGCCCCTATCTGATTTTCCATGTGGATAGAGCGGAGTTGAGGACTCGTCAAAAATTTCTGCCTAAAGTGGTTTCGTCGTTTCACATGAACCAACCTATTGTGGTGCCTGTGGCTACTGAAGCCTTGGCGGATTCCAAGTCTCTTGATGTGGTCAGAGCTTTGAAAATTTATGTAGCCAGAACGGCTCGTGTTAGGAAAACAGAGGCGCTGTTTGTCCTGTATGCGGCCAACAAGGTTGGCGCTCCTGCTTCTAAGCAGACTATTGCACGCTGGATCTGTAATACGATTCAGCAGGCTCATTCTACGGCTGGATTGCCGTTACCGAAATCAGTGAAAGCCCATTCCACTAGGAAGGTGGGCTCATCTTGGGCGGCTGCCCAAGGCGTCTCGGCATTACAGCTTTGCCGAGCAGCTACTTGGTCGGGTTCAAACACTTTTGCAAAATTCTACAAGTTTGATACCCTGGCTGATGAGGACCTCATGTTTGCTCAATCGGTGCTGCAGAGTCATCCGCACTCTCCCGCCCGGTCTGGAGCTTTGGTATAAACCCCATGGTCCTTTTGGAGTCCCCAGCATCCTCTAGGACGAAGGAGGAAAATAGGATTTTAATACCTACCGGTAAATCCTTTTCTCTTAGTCCGTAGAGGATGCTGGGCGCCCGTCCCAGTGCGGACTCTATCTGCAGTAATTGTAAATAGTTATTGCTTATGTTGCACAAAGGTTGTGTTTTGCTAAAGGTCAGCCTGTTGCTGATCTCTTTGGTTCACGCTGTTAACTGGTTTTAGTTGTATACCATGTTGTACGGTGTGTTGTGGTGTGAGCTGATATGTATCTCACCCTTAGTTTAACAATATCCTTTTCCTCTAAATGTCCGTCTCCTCTGGGCACAGTTCCTATAACTGAGGTCTGGAGGAGGGGCATAGAGGGAGGAGCCAGTTCACGCCCATTAAAGTCTTAAAGTGCCCATGTCTCCTGCGGATCCCGTCTATGCCCCATGGTCCTTTTGGAGTTCCCAGCATCCCCTACGGACTAAGAGAAATGCATTTACCGGTAGGTATTAAAATCCTATTTTCCTCACAGCTACAGGCTGGTCAATCAAAAGCCACAGCACAATCCCGAAATGGAGATTACAATGTAGATGAACTTTAACACACAATCCTGTCCCATCCTTGGGGTTTATAGCCCTTCACAATAGGATAAATGGCGCAGTGGCCATTTTCCTGGTGATTTCTGTACCATGGATCCGCAAAACGCCAGGAAAATGGCTGCCGTGGCATTTTCCCAGTGAGTTGTGCTCTGTTGCTGCCGCTGACAGAGACTCTGGAGAGGTGAGTATTAAAGAAATGGATGCAGCATGTACGTTGTGGGGCCCCCTGGTCACACTGCACCCACTATAAATACGCCAGTGATATTTGGGTATGCGTCCACGGGCCATTGGGCTGAATTTCCAGGGAGCTTGCTAGACTTGCATACACTTTTTGCTTCCACTATATCAATTGTCATCTCGCCGATGACTCAGATAGAGAAGCACCACCAACGTGTGTAGATACCTCAGTGTCTGGGCTACATGTAATCGGGTGCGAGAAGCGGAGGTGCGGGAGTTTGTGTGAGAATGGCCATATTTTTAAAGCGGCAATCGTTTACAAGGCAAAACCAACCGTAAAGATACAGGAATTCCCGCACAAACTCCCACACTTTCAGCTTTTCACAACCTGTTACATGGCTGGCTCGCCAAAGGCGTCAAAAGGAAGTTGTGGGCTGCTCCCGGGTGTCAACCTTGCAAGGGGTGACACCAAAATGCCGGCTCCTCCGCAGTGACAGGTGCCGAGTGGTGCAGTGTGACGTTTTCCTGCATCAACCGGCTTCTTTCACCGAGACGGAGGCAGCACTGCAGGCACAAGTCTCTGGGGGCAGCTCAACTTCTCTGGGAATGCTGGGTACGCTCTCAGGGCATACTTGCCTACCTGACCCTCTCCATGAGGGAGAAAATGCTCTGTTCCTGGACTTTCCTGGTAATGTATGACTGCCATCACCCGTGGTGAGCTAGTTAATTGATAAGAAAGGTGTTTCACCACAGCTGATGGCAATCATACATTACCAGGAAAGTCCAGGAACAGAGCATTTTCTCCCTCATGGAGAGGGTCAGGTAGGCAAGTATGTCTCAGGGTGATGTAACAGGAGGGTTTCCTGCTAAGCCACGCCCAGTAGAGGAGCAGGGCAGTAGAGAGCCTGGCTGGGCCCAGGTACTTTTTTGGGGGGCGAGGCCTGATCACAGGAGGCGTGGCCATGCACCCAGAGAAAAACATACTGAAAAAATTATATTTTAAGTGCCTCAATGGCCACACTGCAGCCCAGCACATGCTGAGGAGAAGAGCTGCAGCTGCTGCTGCCAGTTTAAGGACAGGGGGAAAGGGGCCCCCACTGGACCCCTCCATTAGACCTGGGCCTGGGTAATTTATACCCTCCCCCCCCTCTCTCAGCACCACTGGCCATACCTCCTGTGACGGCAGCAGGGGACTCCCACAAGGCCATGCCCCTTTATCCTAGGTGACGGCCCTTTTTCAGCCTTGCTTGGCTTCGCCTGTATCCCCCCCTTATTAAATGAGGATTGTCTCTGCAAGGGGCAGTGTGTGGGTGCATCAAGCAGCTTTAGGTCAGCATGAGGAAAGCACAGGGCATCATGGCAGCTTGTCAGGCAGAGAATCTATTTGAATAACAATTCATTGCAATGCAGAATTTGCCTGACGGGGCTGATATAATTGGTTCATGTCTACAAACATCTGCTTTCATCTGATTATGGTGTGCCGTCTGGCGAGCAGACACAGGAGCGCTGCCCATCAGATGATGACCAGGAAAGAGAGAGAAGGAAAAAGAAGACTGAGGCCAAAGATGTGTCCTAAAAACAGGAAACAGATGCCTGGCTGGCCGGTGGTTCTGGACCGACATCTTATGGGACAGGTGGTGGGGGCAATACACGTGGAGCAGGCCATAGCTGGTCTCTGTTCAGGTCACTGGGGTGGGATGCAATCCTGAATGATTGCTTTTTATTATTATAAGAGAATCTGGGCCCGATTCAGAGTTATACGCTATTGTGCCCATGTTTTCACAATTAAGTGATTGTCGGAATATTACACACGAGCCGTGATCGCAATGCGCATGTGTAAATGTGACTTTGCGAGTACGCTCGTAGTGAGGATCTCATTGCAGAGTGATTGACAGCTAGTGAGCGTTTAGGGGAGTTAATTCTGAGTGGTGGCAAAAAAACGCAGGCATGTACACCGCCATTTCCGGGGCATGTATATGCTGTCAGCTGTGATCTTGTACGCAAAGAATCAGGGATGCAGTTAGGTTGCCGGCAGTTAGGATCCCGTCGGTCAGGATACCGACGCCTGGATCCCGACCGCTGACAATGCCGTCAGCTGGAATCCCGACGAACGGGCAATTGACACTTGTGGGTGTCCAAGACACCCACAGAGTGGGAATAGAACCTGTGGCGATTCACAGAGCCACCAACTAACAACCCAAAATAACCCACCCAAATCCAACTCTCTCTGCGCATGTTATATCTGCCCCACCTGCAGTGCACATGGGGGGTCATTTCGAGTTGATCGTTCGCTAGCAGTTTTTAGCAGCCGTGCAAACGCATTGCCGCCGCCCACTGGGGAGTGTATTTTTGCTTTGCAGAAGTGCGAACGCCTGTGCAGCAGAGCGCCTGCAAATATATTTTGTGCAAAACAAGACCAGCCCTGTAGTTACTCTCCGTGTGCGTTGATTCTAACGTTGGAGGGATGGCTTTTGACGTCACACACCCGCCCAGCCACGCCTGCGTTTTCCCTGGCACGCCTGCGTTTTTCTAAGCACTCCCTGAAAACGGTCAGTTGACACCCAGAAACGCCCCCTTCCTGTCAATCTTCTTGTGGCTGCCAGTGCGAATGAAAACGTCGCTAGAACCTGAGCACAACCACAAAGGACTTTGTACCCGTACGTCGCGCGTGCGCATTGCGGTGCATACGCATGCGCAGAAATGCCGATTTTTAGCCTGATCGCTGCACTGCGATCAACTCGGAATGACCCCCACTAATGATTCTGCAGCTTTAAGAATCACAATTGCAATTGCATTAGTGTACAACTCTGAATCGGTCTCACTGTGAGATATTATATCTTACACTTCTGTTGGGGGTGGAGGGTTTGGGAACACATGCCAGTGTTCTTTTTAATTACTGGTAGAATAGAGAGATTTCTTTTTTTGTTTTTTGCAGATGGATTGCTGGGCAGGAGGTGGGTGTAGTGTGGCGCTCTGCATCAAGGATGAAAAAAAGGGGCGCCACAGGTGCAGAAATACTAAATCCAGACCTGGTTATGCCTCATGTCATCAATGGTCATTTATATATTATTCAAATTGCTGAATAGTTGTACCCAAGCTGTCGAAATTGACTTCTTGGATTAAAAGGATTACAAAATATACAGTGCAAATTGTGTTTTTATTCTATCAATTATAAGAGGTTGATCATATATTGATATTCTGCACCTGTCACATGCAGCCCAGTCCTCACTAACACATCACTCATCTCCTGATATACTCTGTGCTGCTGGGGACCATGCTCCTCCCACTATATAACTCTCAGTCTGTGGCTTCCTGCTGCCTCCATTCCCCTCCTCACATCATGTGACTGCCCCTGTCACATGCAGCCCTGTCCTCACTGACACATCACTTATCTCCTGATATACTCTGTGCTGCTGGGGACCCTGCTCCTCCCACTATATAACTCTCAGACTTTGGCTTCCTGCTGTCTCCATTCCCCTCCTCACATCCTGTCACTGCCCCTGTCACATGCTGCCCTGTCCTCACTGACACATCACTCATCTCCCGATATACTCTGTGCTGCTGGGGACCCTGCTCCTCCCACTATATAACTCTCAGTCTATGGCTTCCTGCTGCCTCCATTCCCCTCCTCACATCATGTCACTGCCCCTGTCACATGCAGTCCTGTCCTCACTGACACACCACTCATCTCCTGATATACTCTGTACTGCAGCTGGTCCTGCTCCTCCCACTATATAACTCTCAGTCTGTGGCTTCCTGCTGCCTCCATTCCCCTCCTCACATCATGTCACTGCCCCTGTCACATGCAGTCCTGTCCTCACTGACACATCAGTCATCTCCTGATATACTCTGTGCTGCTGGGGACCCTTCTTCTCCCACTATATAACTTTCAGTCTGTGGCTTCCTGTTGCCGCAATTCCCCTCCTCACATTATGTCACTGCCCCTGTCACATGCATCCCTGTCCTCACTGATACATCACTCATCTCCTGATATACTCTGTGCTGCTGGGAACCCTGCTCCTCCCACTATATAACTCTCAGTCTTTGGCTTCCTGCTGCCTCCATTCCCCTCCTCACATCATGTCACTGCCCCTGTCACATGCAGCCCTGTCCTCACTGATGTGAGCTAGCAACGCCGGGGCGTGTAGTGCCTGCTGCCGTGCAGGTGTAAGCGCACCACTTACCAGACGCCGCACGCTCTCACTCTCAGGTGCCGGAACCCTAGACAGTACTGGAAACTCTTCTGGACGACCCGGACGCAAAACCTAAGAGGGAGAAGACTGCTGAATACAGTCCCACTAACCGTGGACCGGAACACCCTCCGTGGCCTAAGAAAATAGCTCCTTCGGGCTAGGTGGGGGTCATCACCGGCGTCCGCCTCAGAGCCCGAATTTCACCTATAGGCACTTTCGCACCAGGTGGAAATTCCGCCATGCACCGGTGTGCAAGGCTCACCGTTGCCCTGAAGGAAGGGAGATAGATAGACACACACAGACAAAACACTCAGACCGTTGTTACTCACCGTCCTACGTCTTGTATTCCGATCTTCTCCAGTTACAGGTCCCTGTAAGGAGGTAAGGAGGAAAACAGCCGTGCAGGGCCTAACTCTAATCTAGTGTGCGTCCGCTACACTAACTTCATAACAAGGCCCTCAAACTGGCCTAAGTGTAAGTGGTGCAACACAACTATGCACAAACTCTATAACAACATTTTGCCCTGCACGGTAACAACACACACATCGGAATACAACATAACACGGTGCTGTCCCTTGAAATCCCTGCCCGCCGGAGGAAGGGGGTGGGCACCGCACGGCCTACCCACCTCCTGTGCCCTCCCTTATGCGGTCCTCAGGCCTGACTACCTAAATACCTCAGGGCCACCTTTACTCACCTCGGGGAGTTTTATTCCCTGGGCCTAGTGCCCCCTAGCTGCACACAGGCCGGAGGCCTTACTTCACCCACGGGCCTAGTGCCCGCCTAACTTACCAGTTGGGTGACCTGGACCTAATGCCCAGGGTCACCTTATTGTACCCCTGACGACCACAATCTACTAGGGCCTAATGCCCTCTAATGTTCCCACAGGCCTATTGCCTGAACGTACCCCCGGGCCTAGTGCCCGCCTACTGCGCGGCAGAGGGTGGCTCGGGCCTAACGCCCGAACCCCCCGGGTGGCTGAGTGGTCGGGTCTGGGCCTTCAGGCCACGGGCCGAGTGGAACCCCGACTGCGCGTGGCCTCGGACCCAGACGCGCCGACTCACTGGTGCCCACGGGCCAGGAGGACCCAACTAAATGCCCACAGGCCGGAAGGGCCTGAATATGCCCACGGGCCTAGTGCCCGAACACCTGGTGGTCTAGGGAGGAGGGCCTACAGGAGTGTGGTACAGGCCCAAGGCCTCTTACCCGGACCGGTGGGAGAGGCTGTGGAGGGGAGCTTCGTCAGCTCTTTTGCTTCCCTCTCTCCACAGCACTCTCCGCCGATGTTCCGCTGCTGGGCCGCCGCTTCCGCCTCTTCCGGCACCGTCCCGTCTTCTGTGGCTCCTTCCCGGCTTGGCTTCGGCCTTCTCCGGCGCCGCTTCCTCCGCTGCCGCTCGCGTCTTCTTGGCGTCTTCTGGAGCTCTTCTCTGCTCCGTCTCCGGCTCACAACTGAGTCCCGCCGCCGCCCAGCGCCTGATATAAGACGCTGGGAGGAGGCGGAGCCATGACGCGGCGGACTCCCATTGGTCCGCCGCGGCGGACTCCTATTGGTCCGCCGCGGCGACTCCTCATTGGGCGCCAGGCCGCGAGCAGCGATTGGCTCGCGTTTGGCGCCCTTTTCAAATCTGGAGCCGCTGATTGGAGGAACTTGGATCCGCTCGGATCCTCGTTCCTCCGTACTCCGGCGCGCTCGTCGCGCTGCCGCCCGCCGGCTCACACTGACACATCACTCATCTCCTGATATACTCTGTGCTGCTGGGGACCCTGCTCCTTCCACTATATAACTCTCAGTCTGTGGCTTCCTGCAGCCTCCATTCCCCTCCTCACATCATGTCACTGCCCCTGTCACATGCAGCCCTGTCCTAACTGACACATCACTCATCTCCTGATATACTCTGTGCTGCTGGGGACCCTGCTCCTCCCACTATATAACTCTCAGTCTGTGGCTTCCTGCTGCCCCCATTCCCCTCCTCACATCATGTCACTGCCCCTGTCACATGCAGCCCTGTCCTAACTGACACATCACTCATCTGATATACTCTGTGCTGCTGGGGACCCTGCTCCTCCCACTATATTACTCTCAGTCTGTGGCTTCCTGCTGCCTCCATTCCCCTCCTCACATCATGTCACTGCCCCTGTCACATGCAGCCCTGTCCTAACTGACACATCACTCATCTCCTGATATACTCTGTGCTGCTGGGGACCCTGCTCCTCCCACTATATAACTCTCAGTCTGTGGCTTCCTGCTGCCCCCATTCCCCTCCTCACATCATGTCACTGCCCCTGTCACATGCAGCCCTGTCCTCACTGACACATCACTCATCTGATATACTCTGTGCTGCTGGGGACCCTGCTCCTCCCACTATATTACTCTCAGTCTGTGGCTTCCTGCTGCCTCCATTCCCCTCCTCACATCATGTCACTGCCCCTGTCACATGCAGCCCTGTCCTAACTGACACATCACTCATCTCCTGATATACTCTGTGCTGCTGGGGACCCTGCTCCTCCCACTATATAACTCTCAGTCTGTGGCTTCCTGCTGCCCCCATTCCCCTCCTCACATCATGTCACTTCCCCTGTCACATGCAGTCCTGTCCTCACTAACACATCACACATCTCCTGATATACTCTGTGCTGCTGGGAACCCTGCTCCTCCCACTATATAACTCTCAGTCTGTGACCCTGCTGCCTCCATCCCCCTCCTCACATCATGTCACTGCCCCTGTCACATGCAGCCCTGTCCTCACTAACATAGACCACAATGTTGGAAAATGGTGTGTACAGGCTTAAGGACATATTTGCCAATCACATACCTCCCAACAATAGGAGACGCTAAGGAGGGAAACATTGGCACGGAGCGGCGCCCACCCGAAAAGGAGGCATGACCTATAGAGAAGGGGGTGCGGCTTCACAGGAGTGCTGCGATCGTGAGCCACGCCCTCCGTTTTTCATCATGGGCAGCGCTCTGGGATTTCGTCAGTATGGGGGCATGCGCACAGCGTCTATTCACCGCTGCTCTGAACTGAGAGTGTCTGGAGCCTCCCAACTGTGGCCCGCGGCGGGACAGCGGGACAGTCCTAAAAATCCGGGACTGTCCCGCTAAAATCGGGACAGTTGGGAGGTGTGCAATCGATGAGCCTCTCTGCTGCCCGGCAGAGTTTATTAAACACCATGAATTCCCACTGCCCCTGTCACATGCACCATTCTCCTCACTGACGCATCACTCATCTAGAATTTACCATTAGGGATGGCCATCAATGGTTAACTTAACAACCATTGACAGTTTGCCAGCAATGGTCATTGATTTTGCAATTGATGGCAGACATCCGATGGTTCTCCACCATTGATAGCAGAGCAGAGAGCAATGGATTTTTTTCCTTCTCCCAATCGGCGTAGTAAATAGAGCTACTCCCCCCCCCCCACCGTGCGCCGACTTATAGAGCACAAGAGGGCAGCCAGGGGGGTCCCAATGATGCGATTTGTGCTAAATCACATCATCGTAGTCCCACCCCTGCTACACAATGCCTGTTATCTCAGTCCATAACGATGTCACAATCATGCCGCTACGTCGCCCGCACAGCCCACCTCTGCAGCCACCACACCCCCTATGTGCCGACTAGAGTAGGGGGCAGTAAAGTCAGCAAGTATGGCCAGTGATTACCCTGCCGCATGCTTTTGGCAGTCATCGGGACTCCCTGCTGCTAATGTGACCTCCGGTGCAGTAAAGTAACGCTGCAAAGCGGCAGCTCACTTTTCAGCACTGGAGGTCACAGCAGCTGCAGGAAGCCCCGAAGACCAGCAGCCGTCCAGGAGCTCCGATCACAGACCTTCGCCTTTGGCGAGTATGATCAGTGGTCGAGGGGGTAGGGTTTGTCCTCGGAGGTGGTAGCAGTGCCAGCTGCTAGGAAAGGGGCCCTGTCTTCTGCAGATCCACCCTCCACATTCACTTCTGTGGCACCCCAGTAAGAGTAGCATCAGTTCATATATATCTATATAAAGCAATTGTGTATACTGTACTCCATTTACATTGGGGCAGGTGCGAGAGTTCATCCCAGTCGCCCGGAGGCAAGTTGGAGTTTGGTGCTCCTCCCCCCTTCCCCCCCCCCCCTACTTAAATGAAAAGGAAAACAAATATGGTGTGTGTGTGTGTGTGTGTGTGTTTTTATGTTTTAGTATATGTGTGTGTATAAACACACAAGACTTGCATAATTATATAGTGTTCTCAGCCGGTCTACAGGGGCCGGAGCCTGCAGTGAATTGGCAGGGCTCCAGCTATGCTGTGATTCAGCCATCTGCAGCATGCAGAATCAGCGTTCACTGGCAGGTGCCACCTCACATTGCACTGCAGCGGCGTCCCCTGGTGTAGGTGTTAGCATGCCTGCTGGGATAGAGCCAACTGACTGTGCAGCAACAGCAGGTGCACCGCGGAGGTCCATTGGAAGAGCAGCGGTCACACTTGGATCTCACGGTGAACCACACAGGTGCTGCTGTACATGCAGGCGCCCCTTCAGGGCTTGGAGCCTGGAGGCAGGGATCTCCATTGGCTCTGGGAGTTACGCCCCTGCATTGGTGACAGTGGTCAGTGTCAGCACCTCGAGGTCCCTGGCAGCAGTGGAGGATCATGGGAGAGAAGGAGATAAAAGGCGCTGCACTGGCAGACAGTGGCAGTTGGTCCACAGTGAAGAGGAGCAGAGCTGCACTGCAAAGTGTCTCTGGTGACCTGCGGTGCTGGATCTGTGGTTGAATGTGCTGCAACTCCTGGTATCCAGCACGTCCTAACAGATCTGGTCAGGTCTGGAGGTGGAAATAGCGGCAGGCTGTCACTACACAGCTACAGTGACGTTACTAAACTTACTATAGAGGGTGCAGGGGATATGGCTGCTATGGGGCCCGGCAGCTTGGGTGGTCTCCAAAGACAATCCCACGGCACCCTCTAAAAAACATTTTTTCTATTTTTATTTTATTTTTAATAACTGTTACAGCGCTGGATTCGGGGCCCGGCAGTGTACTTACTGGTAGGGAGGCGGAGCCACTTGTTCTACAGAATCTGGAAGCGTGGCTGCGCCTGCAGTAGCGGCGCCGGGTCAGCCCGGCTGACAGACGCGCACTGATTGTGCTTATGCAGTGCCACATTAGTCAGCCGTGCACTGCCGGCACCGCTACTACAGACGCAGCCACGCTTACGGATTCTCTAGAACAAGTGGCTTTGCCTTCCTCCTCCCTACCAGTAAGTACACTGCCGGACGCTGAACCCGGCACGGCAGCAATAATAAAAAAATATATATATTGAATAATAATACATTTTAATGCACCTTGTATAGTTAGAGGATCCAGCTATGTCTGTCCGTCTAGGCCCCTTCTTATCCATATGTCTATGCTTCCTCCTGTCCATCCGTCTATGCCTCCTCCTGTCCGTCTATGCCTCCATATGGTGCTCTGTCTGTCCACCCACACCCCTATCCGTCCATCTATGCCCCCTCCCGTCTGTCCATCTATATCCCTGTATGGTGCTCTATCTGTCCAGTTGTCTGTGTATGCCCCCTCCTGTCCGTCCGTCTATGCCCCCATATGGTGCTCTGTCCATCCATCCATCCCCCCCGTCCGTCCGCCCGTCCATCAGTATGTCCGTCTATGCCTCCACCCACGTAACATATGTGTAATGTATTGCATAATAGAAGTGCACAGTCTGGAACCTGATCCAGAGGGTGGGCCCCACTGCAGGTTTCCCCTGTACCCCTGTGGTCCAATCCAACCCTACTTCCTCCTAAATTGAACACAGCTTCTTAGGAACAGCTGCAGCCTCTCTAAGTCGATGTATCAAGTAGCAAACAAAGCGGAGAAGTGGACCAGCCAATCAGCGTTGAGGAAGCATTTATCAAGTACATTCTAGAATCTAGAGAATGGTAGGTAGCAGCTGATTGGTTGCCATGGGCAACTTCTCCACTGGCTCACTTCTCCACTTTTGTCTCTGCTTGATACATCAACCTCAGCAAGCTGTAGGAATAGGAACTGCAGGAACTCGTTAGTTACTCCTGCTATTACATCAGACTAGTGATGTACAGAGCTGGCAGCATACACTGTAGTGCAGGCATGTCAAACTCAAAATCCCATGGGCCGAATAATTAAGGTCTAAGTTTATGTGGGCCACAAGAAAAATAAAAACTCTTATATTTATTTTTGAAAGGTTCTAAAGGGCTGCATCGGTTGGTGGGCAGATGGGCTTCCGGTCTCAATATTGGTATGCAGCGGTGTGCGGCATTTCATCCCTGCAGCCAAAGTGATGTTACTGGTGCGATGCTCCTGCTTACGGGTTGAGAAGGCACGCACACGGGGATAAAAGGGAGGGGTGTGCTTATGTACTGTGCTCACCAGTGGCGGAACTAGCGAGCGGTGGACCCAGGTGTGACAAAATGCTTTGCCCCCTTCCCCCCCATCCCATCCAAGTCCACCCCCTCACCCCTGGAGAGGATCTGGTGAGGGGGACCTGCTCAGGGCCAGAGAAATGGACACCTAGCAACAGTGCCGTAATTAGACATTATAGCGCTGTGTGCAAGAAACGGCATCGGAGCACCCCTCCCCCCTCTATGTAAAACAGATGCAGTGCGCGCTTTTGGTGCGCGCAAAAAATATAGGGGCTTGGCTTCGTGGGGAAGGGGTGTGGCCACAAAATAATACCAATTCATAAAACGGTGCACAGTAGTCTCCATTATTCAAATGACGCCGCACGGTAGCACCACTACACCAGGTAGAGACCCTTTTACACCTTACGGCGGACAGATTCCTTTTTTTACACATTACGGCAGACAGCATCCCCTTTTTTACACATTACGGCAGACAGCGTCCCCCTTTTTTATACATTACGGCAGACAGCGTCCCCCTTTTTACGCATTAAGGCAGACAGGCAGGATAGATAGATAGATAGATAGATAGATAGATAGATAGATAGATAGATAGATAGATAGATAGATAGATAGATAGATAGATAGATAGATAGATAGATAGATAGATAGATAGATAGAATAGATATACTTACTGTTTCCGCTGGCTCAGGCTCCTCGTGCAGCTTCTGGCAGATCCCGGGCAGGGGAGAAGAAGGAGGACGGAGGGGGACTGGAGCTGCAGCAGCACAGTGTAATTGGTGGAGCCGCTGCTGCTGCTGTCCCTCTCCTTCACCATAGGCTGCCCTCCGCCGCTGTGAATGCTGGGAAGCGCATCCCAGCATTCACAGCGGCGGAGGACAGCCTATGGTGAAGGAGAGGGATAGCAGCAGCAGTGCCTCCACCAATTACAGTGCGCTGCTGCGGCTCCCTCCTCCACCTCCCTCCTCCTTCTTGTCCCCCCCCCTTCCCGTATCTGGTGCGCTCCTCTCCTCGGTGGCGGCACACAGCGGCAGCCAAGCGGCATGTAATGAGCCAGTTTGACTCAATACATGCCGCTCTGGCTTTGGGCTCCTTGACAGTGGCGGGCCCCAGTGCAAGGCACTGCTTGCACTGGTGGTAGTTCCGCCACTGGTGCTCACCTCAGGAAAGGAGGTGGTAATATGGTGCTGCAAGCACAGGTATAGTGACACACTAGGTGGCATCCATTCCCACCAGTGTAGCTCACTTACCCGTTCCCAGGTGCAAGTCCTTTTCTCCTAAGAGTCTGTGGGTTGCGGGCAGAGCTGTAGCTGCTGGATGTAGGTTGCATCTCTGCGGGAGCCAGACTTCAATTACCCGCAGCTGGGACTTCCTGGTTCCTGGTCACGTGATCGGCCCAGTTTTTTCAGTACACGGGACCTCTCTCCTCTACAGCCAGAGTTATTGGGGAGTGGTGGGAGTGAATCAGGCATTGGTACCAGGGACGTGCGTGCCTCACCCCACCGCACGTCACTGGTTGGTACAATGTCTTAGCGGGCTAGTTAACCTAGTGGCAGTGCATGCATGGGAAGGTTCGGGGCGCAGTGACCAGTCTACACAGAGGACCAATCCGGTTTATGTTATTTCCAGGGAACAGCATATGACCTAGGGATAGCATCAAGCTACTGAATACTTGTCTACTCTCCAGGAAGCTGCGGGAGGCTCACATTTTTTGGGGTAGCCCCCCGCACCCCCGGAAGAGTGGGCATGTCTACCGCATCATGCTTGCACCCTAGTGATGCGAGCAGGATGAAGAGATACGCTACCGTATTCGCGAGTCCGTGGAGTGGGTAAGGGGTTAAAATGACGCGAATCGTGTCATTTTAGCCCAAGCCCCCTTCCCACGGACCCGCGAATAGCGCAATTTAATCGATGTGGGGTGGAGCTTAATGATGTTACAGCCCGGCTACGCCCCTTAAAGTCTCCTGCACAGAGCCGGCCATAGGCATATGCAAACTAGGCAATTGCCTAGGGCATTTGATATGCCTAGGGGCATCAGCAGCTTCTGTTGATTAAAATGATATGCGGCATGCCTATATTCTGTGTGTAGCATTTCATATGCAGATACAGCCAGAGTCTCACACAGTATATAGGCATGCTGCATATCATTTTAATCAGCAGAAGCTGCTTGTGCATCCTAGCCACATAGCAATGCAAATAAGATGCATTTTCATTAAATAAAAAAAATGCCCAACGTCAGCATTGAGGCAAGATTTATGAGGACACATCTGTATCCAGGCAGAGGTCACAGTGTTAGTAGCAGTGTGAGTGCTGTGTGCATGTGAGTGGGTTGGTTGTGCAGTAGTGTTCAGAATATGTGTAAGGAGCATTATGTGTGTCATGTAAAAATGCATTAATAATGTGCAACATATGTGTAAGGGGCACTATGTGTGTCATTATGTGTATAAGGGCATTAATAATGTGCGGCATATGTGTAACAGGGTACTACTGTATGTGTGTCATTATGTGTATAGGGGCACTAATATTGTGCAGCAAATGTGTAGGGGGCACTATGTGTGCCATTATGTGTATAAGGGCATTAATAATGTGCGGCATATGAGTAACAGGGTACTACTGTATGTGTGTCATTATGTGTAAAGGGGCACTAATAATGTGCAGCAAATGTGTAGGTGGCACTATGTGTCATTATGTGTATAAGGGCATTAATAATGTGCAGCATATGTGTAAGGGTGTTAGGGTCTCCTGCCCTGTGCTGCCACGTCGTCATGGCAACCGGGAGACAAGTGCTAGCGGAGTAACCTGAGCGCAGCTGATACTCCGGTTCGGGTCTTTTGCTGTGCAGTGGTTACAGGCTCTGTGCACGGCAGGGGATCCGGTGCTGGTTTTTGTGCTCACAGTCTGTGAGGTCTGAGTGGGGCGTGGACAGCACCTGCTTTATAAGGCCTCTTCTCAGGTTAAGCAGATGCTGCTGAATCTTTGTTGGTTAGTCAGTTCCTGAAAGTTAGCCAGTACTGTGTAGCTTTGTATTTATTGTTGCTTACTGCAAATAGGCCTGGGGATTTGGTACTACACTCTGCCAATCCAGACCTAGCAGTAAGACTGGAGTCAGTCGTTTAGCTTGCTGGGGTTCTTTTACTACTCTGTGAACTTAGCAAGTTTGCGGCTGTATTCTAAGACTTGCCTGCCTAAATCCTGTCTCACTGTGCAAGGTGTCAGGTGTCAGTTTAGTGGCAGTAAGCTGAACCTGTGCACTGCAAGTGAGAATTAGGATTGTGGAGACTCTCCTTGTGTCTATCATTCCATCTCTGACCAAGGAGTTTACTGCCACACCCGTTGGTAACCCTTTAGGGTTTTGCTGTTGCCCTTAGCAACAGCATTTCGGGTTCTCTACGTATTAAAACACAACATCTTGCTTTTCCCATCTGAGCATTACTAATACTAGGGAGACAGCCAGTTCCTTAGCCTCTGGGCTTCTCTGTTCACTTTGTGTGTATTTTGTTACCCTATCACCTTCTGTGTACGTAATGTCATATTCCCCAGTCTGTCTGTGAGTTCATTTGTTTTGCATACCTATCCGTTCAGACACCAGTACATTCCTGCAGGCACTGGTGTGCATAACAGTTCAAACACCAGTACATTCCTGCAGGCACTGGAGTGCATAACAGTTCTGACACCAGTACATTCCTGCAGGCACTGGTGTGCATAACATATTCAGCAGCCAAATACTCCTGTTGAAATTTTGTGGGAATATGGAGCATACCCCTCAAAATAAGTTGCAACAGGTGGTCGATCAGGTGCAGGTCCTGACTCGACAATTTAATGATTTGTCCATTAAAATGCACACCTCCCAGGCCGCTGGCGGAGCTCCCGCAGCAGCAGCACCTTCAGGGGTTAAGGAGCCGAAAGTAAATCTCCTGGATCGTTTTTCTGGAGATCGCTCGCAGTTCTTTTGTTTCAAGGAGAGCTGCAAGCTATACTTCCGGCTTAGGCCTCAGTCTTCTGGGTCGGAGATTCAGCGGGTGGGCATAGTGATTTCCTTGCTACAAGGAGACCCACAGGTCTGGGCATATGGGTTGCAGCCTGACTGTCCGTCGCTTTAAAGTGTTGATGCTTTTTTTACGGCACTGGTCATGTTGTATGATGACCCTGACAAGACGGCCTCAGCCGAGGCTCAGATTTCGATCCTTAAGCAAGGGAGAAGGCCAGTTGAGGTTTACTGTACGGAGTTTCGGAGGTTGGCCCATGATACCCAGTGGAATGACCCAGCCCTGAGACACCAGTACCGAAGAGGTTTTTCTAACCAGATAAAGGACCAACTGGTACAATATCCCTTGCCTGATAGCTTGGATCAGCTCATGCAGTTATCCATCCGGGTGGATAGACGGCTGAGAGAGCGTAGGCTTGAAAGGGAGACTGAGGTTTCCTTCTTTCCCAAGGGAACCTCAGACTCTGAGGAATTTTCAGAGGAGCCTATGCAGATTGGGGCTACCCGCCTCTCCTCGCGTGAGAAGACGCAGAGGAGACAGCAGGGGTTGTGTTTGTACTGTGGGAATAAAGGTCATGTGGTAGTATCATGCCCAGAAAAGCCGGAAAACTTCAGGGCCTGAGGGTGATGGGAAATATCCTGTCAGGCCAGAAGTCAGAATTTCCCAAGAAGACTTTTATCATTCCGGTGACCTTGAAGATCCTCGGTCAAACTGTCAAGACTGAGGCCTTTGTGGACAGTGGGGCCGACGGGGTTTTTATGGACCGCCAATTCGCCCTGAAACACTCTGTTCCCTTAGTACCCTTGGCATCGGAAATTGAGATTTGTGGGTTAAACGGGGAACCATTATCCCAAGGTAAAATAAATTACCTCTTGCACTAGCCAGATTTCTTTGTTTATTGGAGCCACACACTCTGAAAAATTGTCCTTTTATGTGACTGTCTGTACTTTTGCCCCATTGGTGTTGGGGTTACCCTGGTTAAGGGCCCACAATCCTCAATTTGACTGGGTCTCTGGGGAGATTCTTAGTTGGGGTACTGATTGTTTCAGGAGTTGCTTGAGCCTTCCAGTCAGGCTCTCGCAGCTAAGTTTGCCAGGATTGCCAGGGTGTTATGCAGATTTTGCGGACGTGTTCTCCAAAAAAGTTGCAGAGGTACTACCTCCCCATCGCCCCTATGACTGTGCCATTGATTTGTTGCCAAATGCTAAGCTTCCCAAGAGCAGGTTGTACTCCCTGTCACGTCCTGAGACTCAGGCTATGGCAGAGTACATTCAGGAGAACTTGGCTAAGGGATTTATCAGACCTTCACAGTCTCCAGTTGGGTCGGGGTTCTTCTTCGTGGGTAAAAAGGACGGTTCGTTGCGACCCTGCATCGACTTCAGGGAATTGAACCGTATCACGATTAAAAACTCATACCCACTGCCTCTCATTTCGGTCTTGTTTGACCAGCTTCGTACTGCCACCATTTTTTCTAAGATTGACCTACGCGGTGCGTACAATCTAATCCGAATAAGAGAGGGGGATGAATGGAAGACTGCCTTTAATACCCACTCAGGGCATTATGAATATTTGGTGATGCCTTTTGGGCTGTGTAATGCCCCGGCAGTCTTCCAGGATTTCATGAATGATGTGCTCAGGGAATATTTGGATAGATTCTTAGTTGTATACTTAGATGACATCCTAATCTTCTCCCATTCCCTGGAGGAACATCGGAAGCATGTACGCTTAGTCCTCCAGAAACTCAGAGACCACCAGC
This sequence comes from Pseudophryne corroboree, assembly GCF_028390025.1. NCBI lineage: Eukaryota > Metazoa > Chordata > Amphibia > Anura > Myobatrachidae > Pseudophryne > Pseudophryne corroboree. The sequence continues at coordinate 30,788,821 of NC_086453.1, read as the reverse complement.
TTGGGGCGAAGCTGGAGAAGTGCGAATTTGAAGTTCAGCAAATCGCATTTCTAGGATATATTATCTCCCCAGAAGGTTTCCAAATGGAGGGTTCCAAGGTACAGGCAGTCCTGGATTGGGTGCAGCCCACTAGTTTGAAGGCGCTTCAGCGTTTCCTGGGCTTTGCGAATTTTTATAGACGATTTATCGCTGGATTTTCGTCTATAGTGGCGCCCTTGGTGGCACTCACTAAGAAAGGGGCGGATGTTGCTCACTGGTCTTGTGAGGCTAAAGCGGCTTTTGCCCGTCTCAAAAGGGCATTTGTATCGGCCAAGATCCAGAGCGTCCTTTTGTGGTGGAGGTGATGCCTCTGAGATGGGTATTGGGGCAGTGCTTTCTCAGATGGGAGTGTCTGATAATCGCCTTCATCCCTGTGCTTACTTTTCCCGTAAATTTTCGCCTGCCGAGATAAATTATGACGTGGGTAACCGGGAATTGTTGGCTATTAAGGATGCACTCGAGGAGTGGAGACACTGGCTTGAGGGGGCTAAGTTTGTGGTCTCAATTCTCACCGACCATAAGAATCTGGCATATTTAGAGTCAGCGAAGCGTCTCAATGCCAGGCAGGCACGATGGGCTTTGTTTTTTGCTCGCTTTAATTTTTTGATAACATATCGCCCTGGGTCAAAAAACATCAAGGCTGATGCGCTCTTGCAGAGTTTTGCTCCAATCCAGGAGACCACCGAGGAGCCGTTGCCCATTGTGTCCCCATCATGTATTAAAGTGGGCATTACCCAGGACCTCTTATCATTAGTCCTTAGAGCACAGGAGCAGGCTCCTCCAGACCTTCCGGTAGGTCTTTTGTTTGTGCCTCCTAGGTTAAGACAGCGAGTGTTCCTGGAATTCCATGCCAAGAAGTCGGCAGGTCACCCGGGTATTGCCAGAACTCGGGAGTTGCTATCTAGGGCGGTGTGGTGGCCCTCGGTGGCTAAGGATGTGGATCAGTGGGTTCGGGCATGTGACATCTGTGCCCGAAATAAGACTCCTAGAGGGGTTCCTGTTGGCCCATTACATCCACTCTCTATCCCATCTAAGCCATGGACCCACATTTCAATGGATTTTGTGGTGGACTTGCCAAAATCCTCGGGGATGACAGCCATCTGGGTTGTCGTTGACAGGTTTTCGAAGATGGCGCACTTCGTTCCACTGGTTGGGCTGCCATCAGCTAGACGCCTGTCTGAATTATTTCTCTGACCGCGGATCCCAGTTTGTGGCCAAATTCTGGAGGGCATTTTGTTCCGATCTCCAGATTTCTGTCAGCTTGTCGTCAGGCTACCATCCGCAGTCTAATGGGCAGACTGAAAGGGTGAACCAGTCCTTGGAGCAGTTCCTCAGGTGTTATGTCTCCAAGTGTCAGACTGACTGGGTTGCTCATCTGTCCATGGCGGAGTTTGCCTATAACAACGCGGCTCACTCTGCTACAGGGATCTCTCCCTTCCTTTGTGTGTATGGGCATCATCCTAAGGCCAATTCTTTTGACCCCCTGGACTCCACGCCTGGTGGTTCCTCTGTGGTTTCGGTCCTTAGAGGTATTTGGCGGAAAGTGAAGAAAGCCCTTGTGTCTGTGTCATTAGTGACCAAAAGGGTTTTTGATAAGCGGAAAAGACCCTGCAGCTTCAAATTAGGAGACTTCGTCTGGTTGTCTACCAAGAATTTGAAGTTGAGACAGCCATCTCATAAGTTAGGCCCCCGGTTCATCGGCCCTTATAAGATCACCAGGGTTATCAATCCGGTGGCATTTCAGTTAGATCTGCCCCGTTCTTTGGGTATCAATAAAACATTTCATTGTTCCCTTTTAAAACGGGCGATTAGTAATCCTTCTTCCAGTGGAAGACCTTCCCCTCTTCTGATACGTGGCCAGAGGGAGTTTGTTGTTGAAAGGATTCTTGACTCCAAGATGGATCGGGGTCGGCTGTCATTTTTGGTGCACTGGAAGGGGTATGGCCCGGAGGAGCGGTCGTGGGTGCGCAGTTGTGATCTTCATGCCCCCAGACTGATACGCTCTTTCTTCTCGCAGTTCCCCGATAAACCCGGTGGCAGGGGTTCTTTGACCCCTCGTCAGAGGGGGGGTACTGTTAGGGTCTCCTGCCCTGTGCTGCCACGTCGTCATGGCAACCGGGAGACAAGTGCTAGCGGAGTAACCTGAGCGCAGCTGATACTCCGGTTCGGGTCTTTTGCTGTGCAGTGGTTACAGGCTCTGTGCACGGCAGGGGATCCGGTGCTGGTTTTTGTGCTCACAGTCTGTGAGGTCTGAGTGGGGCGTGGACAGCACCTGCTTTATAAGGCCTCTTCTCAGGTTAAGCAGATGCTGCTGAATCTTTGTTGGTTAGTCAGTTCCTGAAAGTTAGCCAGTACTGTGTAGCTTTGTATTTATTGTTGCTTACTGCAAATAGGCCTGGGGATTTGGTACTACACTCTGCCAATCCAGACCTAGCAGTAAGACTGGAGTCAGTCGTTTAGCTTGCTGGGGTTCTTTTACTACTCTGTGAACTTAGCAAGTTTGCGGCTGTATTCTAAGACTTGCCTGCCTAAATCCTGTCTCACTGTGCAAGGTGTCAGGTGTCAGTTTAGTGGCAGTAAGCTGAACCTGTGCACTGCAAGTGAGAATTAGGATTGTGGAGACTCTCCTTGTGTCTATCATTCCATCTCTGACCAAGGAGTTTACTGCCACACCCGTTGGTAACCCTTTAGGGTTTTGCTGTTGCCCTTAGCAACAGCATTTTGGGTTCTCTACGTATTAAAACACAACATCTTGCTTTTCCCATCTGAGCATTACTAATACTAGGGAGACACCCAGTTCCTTAGCCTCTGGGCTTCTCTGTTCACTTTGTGTGTATTTTGTTACCCTATCACCTTCTGTGTACGTAATGTCATATTCCCCAGTCTGTCTGTGAGTTCATTTGTTTTGCATACCTATCCGTTCAGACACCAGTACATTCCTGCAGGCACTGGTGTGCATAACAGTTCAAACACCAGTACATTCCTGCAGGCACTGGAGTGCATAACAGTTCTGACACCAGTACATTCCTGCAGGCACTGGTGTGCATAACAAAGGGACATTATGTGTAAAAGGGCATTAATAAAGGTTGTCATAATGTGTAAGGCGCATTATGTTTATAAGGACATTAATAAGTTGTCTCATATGTGTAAGGGGCATTACTGTGTGGAATTATGTGTATAAATGCATTACTAATGTGTGGCATTATGTGTATAGTTTGCATGCATGCCCAGAAAGACGCATAAAGGGGGATTTACTGCAGTATATGCCGTTACTGTAAACTCTATGGGGGTCATACCGAGTTGATCGCTAGCTGAAAATGTTTGCTGCGCAGCGATGATGCAAAAAAAGGCACTTCTGCGTATGCGGCGCAATGCGCACGCGCGACGTACTTTCACAACAGCTGATGTAGTTTCACACAAGGTCTAGCGAAGCTTTTCAGTCGCACTGCTGGCCGCAGAGTGATTGACATAAAGTGGGCGTTTCTGGGTGTCAACTGACCGTTTTCAGGGAGTGTTCCGAAAAACGCAGGCGTGCCAGGAAAACGCAGGCGTGGCTGGGCGAACGCAGGGCGTGTTTGTGACACCAAATCCGGAACTGAACAGTCTGAAGTGATCGCAAGCGCTGAGTAGGTCTGGAGCTACTCTGAAACTGCACAAAACTATTTTGTAGCCGCTCTGCGATCCTTTCGTTCGCACTTCTGCTAAGGTAAAATACACTCCCAGTGGGAGGCGGCATGCTGGTGTAATCTTGTATCTCTCATTGTGTTATGTTCAGGCTTGCAGTAATGGTTTATTTATTATAGTTCCTGGTGACAGGTGATTTACTGTAATACTGTAAAATAACCATTTCCCTTATGAAAGATTTGCGTAGTCAGGGAATGTTTGTAGCAAACACTAACATTTGCCGGAACTCGACGCGGACCGAGAGATAACAGCCTTCGGGCAGTTGCAGAATAATAAACGTTCGCTGTTAAGTGTATCGATAGTGTCTAAAGTGTAATTCGGTCTATTCTCCGATGGTTGTTAGATGGTATCTGACTCTTCTTCTGAGGATATTTAAAGAACTACAACTTTATTCTCAACCAATGAATTGACTCCTCTTTTAAACCCTTTTGTGATTTTTGTAAAACTAGAGTCAATTTACTCATCGCTATCTTCTGAGGAGAACCACAACCATCCAGGACCAGATTTAGGAGTCATGCCGCCCCTAGGCACAATGATATTTGCCGCCCCCCCAGCACAATATTGGCCGCTGAACATCCAAACCCCCCCCCCCTTATAAACATTGCACCAGGTAGCCCATTATACACGTTGCACCAAGTAGCCCATATACACGTTGCACCAGGAAGCCCATATACACATTGCACCAGGTAGCCCACTATACACGTTGCAACAGGTAGCCCATATACATGTTGCATCAAGTAGCCCAATATACACATTGCACTAGGTAGCCCATTATACACGTTGCATCAAGTAGCCCATTATACACATTGCACCAGGTAGCCCATATACACGTTGCACCAGGTAGCCCATATACACGTTGCACCAGGTAGCCCATATACATGTTGCATCAAGTAGCCCATTATACACATTGCACCAGGTAGCCCATTATACACGTTGCATCAAGTAGCCCATTATACACATTGCACCAGGTAGCCCATATACATGTTGCACCAGGTAGCCCATATACACGTTGCACCAGGTAGCCCATTATACACGCTGCACTAAGTAGCCCATTATACAGGTTGCACCAGGTAGCCCATTATACACGTTGCACCAGGTAGCCCATATACACGTTGCACCAGGTAGCCCATTATACACATTGCACCAGTTAGCCCATTATACACGTTGCACCAAGTAGCCCATTATACACATTGCACCAGGTAGCCCATTATACACGTTGCACCAAGTAGCCCATTATACACATTGCACCAGGTAGCCCATTATACACATTGCACCAGGTAGCCTATTATACACGTTGCACCAGGTATCCCATTATACACATCTCCATCTCCACACAAAAATAACTGCTGTCTTACTTTTTCCTCCTCGGGTAGAAAAGCCTGATCACCTGCGTGGCTGCACACTGCAGTGCCTGTTATGTGCCCGCCGCCAACCCAGGCTCCTTCCTTACAGCCCACGTGGCGGCCGGTCAGTCAGATCGGAGATCCTGCGCAGGCGCAACATTTCACAGTCACATGGTCACATACTTAGCTTGTCCATGGCGGGAAGTCCTCTCCAGCCGCCCGGCACTGCATATGTCTGCCGATGTTTTCTCTGCGAATCAGTGATTCGGAATCGCCGGTATGAACTCACAGCAGCCCCGCCACTCCTCCTTTGCGGCCACCCTGGGCTCGACGCATTCGGAGACAGAGAAGGACCAATAGGCAGACAGTGGAGGCAGTTAACGTGACGGTAAGGAAACGTGATGCAGAAACAACTGAGGAGAAATGCAGCGCCGGGCGGCAGGGAAGGGAGGTAAGCATGGAGAAGTACCCGGAGCGGTAAGAGGGCTTTTAGCGCCGTGGACAAGCTTCGTACATCCTGCCCGGAGCTTGTACTGCGATCAGAGGTAGATTTAGATCTCATGGGGCCCTAAGCAAGACACCGATTTGGGGCCCCCCTTCCTCAAACAATCCATAACGCTATATTTTCATTCCTGAGTTACTCCTTTTACATTATTTGTCATTTTTCCTCCTTATATTCTACTTTTGAAAACTTTAAACATTACTGGCATCACAAACATTAAAAAGGTACATAAAAAACACAGTGCAAACATAATATTTAATTATCACCACACAGCAGGATCCGAAATTCACATTATGCCACATACTATGTGCTGAAATTCACATTATGCCACATGCTATGTACTGAAATTTACATTACACCACATGGTATGAGTAAAAATGCGTATTATGTACCACAGTATGAGCCAAAATATACATTACGCCACACAGTATGTGCCGAAATTCATATTACGTCATACGGTATGAGTAGAAATGTGTATTATGCACCACAGTATGAGCTGAAATACACATTATACCACACAGTATGAGGTGAAAATTCACATTACGCCAATACGGTATTTGCCAAATTCACAATATGCCACATGATGAGTCAAAATGCATATTATGACACACACTATGAGCCGAAATATATATTACACCATACAGTATGAGTAAAAATGCATATTATGCACCACAGTATGAGCTGAAATACACATTATACCACACAGCATGAGCTGAAATATACATTATACCACACAGTATGAGCTGAAATATACATTATACCACACAGTATGAGCTGAAATATACATTATACCACACAGTATGAGCTGAAATATACATTATACCACACAGTATGAGCTGAAATACACATTATACCACACAGTATGAGCTGAAATACACATTATACCACACAGTATGAGCTGAAATATATATTACACCATACAGTATGAGCTGAAATATACATTATACCACACAGTATGAGCTGAAATATACATTATACCACACAGTATGAGCTGAAATATACATTATGCCACACAGTATGAGCTGAAATATACATTATACCACACAGTATGAGCTGAAATATACATTATACCACACAGTATGAGCTGAAATATACATTATACCACACAGTATGAGCTGAAATATACATTATACCACACAGTATGAGCTGAAATATACATTATACCACACAGTATGAGCTGTGTCAAAGTCAGAAAAATATCTCTACACACACTGCCATATTTGCACCTCATACTGGTCCGCGCTGCGCATGCGTACGCTCTCCCGTACGTGCACATACTCACAGTCGCGGGCACCCGCAGGCGCACGGTATGCGTATTTACGGTAGAGTTTATGTAATCGTAGCGTGCGACTCATTCGTTACATATTTTCACTAATAATGTATTTTGTAGATCATGGTCCCTTTGATAGATTCTGAAAGTTTGGTTAACATAGCATGTTACTGAACAGAGAGATCCCTCTTTGTATTGTACGAAGGGTCTAACAGGGGTCATACAGTGGTGTTTGGTACCCATCGGAAGAGTATTTAAATAGCAATATTCCGGTGTTGGTGTGGAGCGGATTAATCGCTCGTGCGAATAGTTATGGACATAAGAAGTTTATGTCCATTTACTATTATTTGTTCTTACTTAGTCATGCGGCGGGAAACCCAGTATCCCACCCACCTGAACAGTTGGAAACAGTCACAGCCCACCTGTATGAATCAACCTATGACCTTTTGTTATAATGCGAAGCCGAATTCCTGTGTCCAATGAACAATGAGATTGTAGGGACCATTGAATTGTATTGTGTGTGGGGCATAAATAGGCAGGCCGACCGTATCCAGCACACTCTCTCTTCAACGGTTCTCATTGCTGATAATCGGGAGCTGGATATCGAGGCGCATGCGATCGTTTCCCCTTGTGCGTAAGTGTTTCTCCGCAATCATATTGTCTTGATGTTATTGTGAGCCATTTCTCTCTCTCTCTCTCTCTTCTATTTCTCCCGTATTTTTCCCTTAATTGTATTGTATTGTATTTCCTGTGTAGTTATCTGGTTAGTTAGTCTATGTTATATTGTAGTGTATGCTTTGTACTGTGATTCTTTTGCAAGTATAATAGTCATAATACATATAATAGGTTTTGGACCCTAAGCCCAGGTATCTGTGTATTTCTTATAGTGTTAAGTATTCCCTGAGCGTCGGTGACGCCCAAGCAGCTTTGTAGTTAATCAGGTTACACCAGGTTGCATTTACACTCTAACACCACACTAAGGTTTACTGTATATTTCGCTGTTAATGGTATAGATATAAAGGTTTAACGTTGTAAGCGTCTGCACCGCTGGTGATCTCCTCGTGGTCCCGAGCGTCCGCTACGCTATAGCGAATCATTACGTTAGTCGGCAGCCAATAGCGTGCCTGCCTGTGATCTCTGGGCCGTAAGCGAACGTGACGCTTGAGCGTCTCGACTACGGTTAAGCGATCGTTACGCAACTTGCGTACCCTTACGGTACTTCTTACGTAGATAGCGTACAGTGTTCTTAGACCTCTTAAAGTGTTTTATATACGATAAATATTTAGCTTTATCAATTGGGGGCCGTCCAGTCCTTCACATATCTGCACTAGGTAATATCAGCAGACATTATCCATCAGCAAAGGGCGGGAGGTTGTATCCCTCGTAGTGCTGACGGGATAAGCATCTGCTTCGCTTAGGTAAAGGGTGCTGAAGGAATCCGGGAACCGGAGGTAAGAGCAAAACGCTAGTGTCTTTTAAAACTGTTTATTTTTCTGTCTTGCGTACACACGCACGCACACATATATATCTGCATTTCTTTTCCATTTGTGTATTTTCGTATATCACTCTCCTGTTTGCCAGGTTTATAGTTGATAAACGTGCTAAAAGAGATTTGCCGTTATTTCATAGTTTAAGAATAGAGGTAATATAGTTAAAGTGTAGACAAACACACAGTTTTTGCCTGGGAGATAAGGCGAAGTCAGTGTGGTGTGTGGTAGATGATCAAGGATCATCTACATTGATAAAAGTATAAATTGTGTTACGGTGGATCTTTGCTTTGCGTACATGTGTCTCTAACAAAGACTTGCGTACACAATCCAAAGGCCGACGCACGCAGCGTATATTACGCAACGGAGCGTCTGTGTACGCCCACGTAACTCAAACCACAAGTTGATTTTAACAGGCGATAAATAGCGCAACGCGGTAAATAGCGCAAGGCGATAAATAGCACAAATTGATTTCAGTTTTCCAAAACTTAGTTTAAATACCTTACTTTACTGTAATACCTCTGGGGAGAGCTATCAGACTACGGGAAATGATTTTTCTGATCAGAAAACTATAAGAATGATAGTGGGTTGAAAACGGTATGAGTGTATTGAATTCCGCTTTGTGGACTTTGTGGTCTATGTGATAAAACGGTATTAAATCCCGCTTTGTGGACTTTGTGATCTGTGTGATCTATGAGCACGGCCTGAAGTGAAAACGTGCAACAGAGTGTGATAAAGTTTTCGTTGTGTTACGCTCTGGCTGTTTTGGAGCACAGTAGGGAGACTCCAATGATCCTACCATTTATGGGCAACAAGTGTCTATAAGTGGTACGATTGGACCGCACGGTTGTATGTGTGACCAATAACGCAACGTGATATGAGGTCGTATATCTTGCCCTCATACGTGTTGTAGGGAGCACATGCAAGCGTGATTTGTGTAAAGAAAAAGGAAGGGAATTTTCTCAGGAAAATCTCTAAAGATAGGGCCTGCAACGGCTACACGTGTCTGCTAGAAGGCGGACCGGAGATACCCGGAGCAGAAGAAGTTCAGTGGAAGAGCTTTAAGGATTTCCAACGTAGATTTCTGTGTTTGGTGCATTTTAGGAAGTTTTTCTGTGTTAAAAAGGTCCACAATGGAAACCAAGTGCACGACACAGAGACAGTCGGCAGTCAGGATTCAGACTCCAGAGGCTTGCAGACCCCGAGGGTCTGCTCGGTTAGTAATGTGGGGGAAATATGGTCCCCACACTGAGACCTTTTGTGATGAATGGACACGAATGACTGCGGGGGATAAGGCACCATTTCCCGGGATAGGTAGTTTTGACTCAGAGGTGTTGCATAATTTAAGGAGAAGGATATGTCTCATTAAATCAGCAAAGAGACGAATCAAGCATTATGATTGTTTACAGATATGGCTACAGGAAAGTGACATGCAGAGAAATGTAACTTACTTACCTAACTTTCATCTTGAGAGGAGAGACATGGCAATGGAGGGGATTATGGTTGCGGAGAAAAGCACAAGGGTGAACAATAAAAACGCTCTTAGCAACTGTAGTATAGATGATAAGAATAAGTGTAATAAATGTAACAATGCTAATTGTAATACTGTTGAATGTACAACTATTAACCCATGCAAGTCGCACCCCATGTTAAACTTTCCTCAGGAACACCAACAAGAAAGTGAACCCAGAACGATGTCGGCACCTCTTCCGGAAGCCATCACACAAGACATCCAGGTGGACGCGACCCAATCGGTAAAGACTGTAAACAAACCCCCTAATGGAGGGTCAGGTGAGGTCGTGTCCACAGGTACGTATGGTATTATACATTACGCACAAACAAATGTACCTCATATTGTAGAATCAATTCAGAATGACGTTACTGGACTTAATCCTGTCAGGGTAATTGCAGTACCAAATGGGAAAACTGACTCTTCAGGAGTCACCCCCGTCAGGAACATCGCCATGTACTGCCCCTTTTCCCGAACAGAATTAAGAACAATTCTGTCTGAATTTCCTGATCCCAGGAAAGACTTAGTTGCTTGTCAAAGATACATTAGAGTGCTAGGACACACTGCAGAGCCAAATAACAAAGATTGGAGGACAGTTTTGAGGGCATGTTTACCCCCCGATGTTGATTCATTGAAATTTATCGCTGATTGTAAGCTAGATGAGGAAGTGCCACTAACAAACGAGTATAACCAAGATAATGTAAAAAGAATCAATCTACAGTTGAAAGAATATTTTCCTACAGTAGTAAAGTGGAATAAAATCTTTACAATAAAACAAAAAGAAGGTGAATCCGCATCAGAGTATTTTCACCGGGCTCTGCAGGATATGGCTAGGTACACTGGTATAGATGACATTGAAACTAATGTACACCACAGAGAGGTAGCTGTGTCCGTATTAATGAACAACTTAAAAGACACACTAAAAATTAGGGTACAAACTTCCATACCACATTGGAGAGGTATCTCGGTGGCGGCATTAAGAGAGTCCGCTATCGAGCATGACCGAAATATCCAAAGAACCAGGGAAGCGCAGGGAGAGCGGTTGATGGCACTGAACATCCAAGCACTAGAGGATGCATCAAGTCGACCGGAATCCCAGGCCCCTAGCACATGGAGAAAGCCAAGGATTTGTTATCATTGTAGAAGAGAAGGGCATTATGCCAGCAACTGTAATAACCCACATAAAGTCAGACCCCCTAGACCAAGAAATGAGCAAAATTATAACACACACAATTATAATCAGGGATCACATAGGAAGAATTTTGGCCCACACCCATGAGATATAGTCAGGAAAGGTGATTATTAGGACTGATGGTAAGCCTGAGGTAACGGTTAATAAATTGGGAGGTCATTCACTAAAGACACGGGAATGACCGGGTGAAAAGTTGTAAATGTATCTGGGAAATGTTTCTTTTTCTATCCCCATCTCTGACGATTATTGGTAAGAATTCAAACATTGCATATCCGCTTGGTCCTTGCAGAAGTCTACCAAACCCCAGCATGACCTATCCGCCACAATGTATTCTGGCCAGATACAGACAGTGGAGTAATGCAGGTGCTGGTGGGGAGGGACTGCTCAAGGAAACCATTTGACACGTAGATATGACATCCTGATAATCTGACAATGTTTGCTTAATGCTGACAATGTTTTAAAAATGCATTGTTTCTCTTTTCCTATTGATGGTTATTGTCGAGTTATGTAAAATATATATGCATATGAATTGTTCTCTATCTCTTTTGGTTTTTTTTTTCGTTTTCTCTCTCTTCTCACTCATGTTTTCATGGTTTAAAGATGGTATGTCACCCCTCAGTTGGACCAATGGTAATGCCAGATTTTTGCTCCTTACAGAAAGATCGCTGGTTAGGAAGGAATATTGCATCACCAGAATGTTCGTTTGGAAGACTGAGAGATAGCACCTTTGAGATGACAGCAGAACAAGAAGAACTACAAGACTAGAGAACTTATTATCGTAACAAGTTCTCTCCCCCACAAACTGTTTTCTTATACCCCCTTTACAAATTTCTTCTTTTCTCCTCCAGTAAGATGGACTTGCCCCAAGAGACTGTGATATGGATTTTCATGTTGACCCTGATGTTGACCAGAGCAGTCTGTTTCGGTGAGAGTACCAGTGAGGTCGAGAAAGGATCCAGAAAGGTTCTGATGACTGAGACGGAGGTGTAAATTTCCAATAGCAACCCAATCACCAAGCAAAGGCGAGTACCGGAAACGATCCAGCAGCCATGTTATCTGTAAACATTTTTCTTTTAAGGATTGTTGGCTGAAGAAAACTGTATCTGTAGGCTCTGTAACAATGTCATTGAGGATGGGTGCATTAAGAAATGCCAATCCAGTTTTAATATCCATATGGACCGGCATCCATTGAGTAACTATCACTCCTTAGTGGGTAGTGTGTTAAACAAAACAGATTGTTGGGTATGCTCTCAAGTACCTCAAGGTCATAGCAAATCAGGGCTAGTACCATTTCCTTTAACGTTAGGGGAGGTACTTGAGTTAAGTGGTGGGAGACCGGTGGACAGGAGGTTTAATATCTCCAGCCCTCCTAGTTTGAAGCTCCACCAATACCATGTGGATAGGTCCCTATTATGTTTTAACATCTCCAATCCCCGAAAGCCGGGAAATTGGGAAGTGTCATGGAGTAACCACACCATGACCTTTTCGCATAGAGCAGATAGAATGCCTACAGATACAGAGCTTGTACGCCACATAGCCAGTAGAGGAAAATCTTTCCGGTATAGGTACACCTTAGGAAATAGAATTACTAGAGTTGGAGAAGTATCACCAGGATACTGTGCACATATCGTACAACCTGATACGTGTACTAAGCAGATGGAAGAATTAGGGTCAGGAGATTTCACATGGAAGGTGTGTAATATGGTTATGTCCTACTCCGTCCCATATGTTCTCCCCGATGATGCATATTTCATATGCGGGAGAAAGGCGTACAAGTGGCTTGCCCCAAACTCTGAAGGATTGTGTTATATTGGAAAAGTATTGCCTGAAGTAATGACTGTGTCACATGACAAAATGAAAGACATACACCGTGGTGCCCAAGCTCCTTATACTCACACCCATTACGAGCACGTTGTTAAAAGGCACCTGATAGAGAAGACAGAGCATCCGGCCTCTGATCTGATAAGTGAATCCACCGGGATTCAATTCTTAATCGTGTTAGATTTCACCCGCACCGCTAGAGGAGTACTGAATTATAAATACATATCGGCGCTCGCAAATTTGTTAGATAATATCACTGAAATGTATGATGACACGTTTAGATATACTGGAAGGGAACTTCAAGCTTATAAAACAGAACTGGTGCAGCATAGAATGGTTCTTAATTACCTCACAGCAGTGACAGGCGGATATTGTGTTACATTGGCAACACAGTATGGCGTGAAGTGTTGCACGTATATCACGAATAGCACCGAGGATCCGGTCGAGGTCATAGACCAAAAGATGGACGATATTCTCCAATTGAAGTGGGAATTTCGCCGAAAACACAATCTCACTCTTGCTGCTGTAGGTAATGAGCTGACTGGTTGGGTGTCATGGTTGAACCCGCGAAATTGGTTCTCCGGTTTAGGAGACTGGGCTCAAGGAGTCATAATGGATGTTGGGAAGTTTCTCCTATGTATCTTAGGTGTTGTCATATCAATTGGCTTGATATTTAGATGCGGTCAGGCTTTAATGAAGTGCAAACAAAGTACAAGAGTAATGAGTTTGAGGAGTGAGGAAACTGTAATTAACCTGGATTTGATTTATGACCCAACAATAGAAACAATGATGTAATGAAAATGCGATTATACGGTCCGTTTCTTTCACCTGTTTTTCTGTTTTTTTTTTCTCCAAGATAAAAAGACCCACTTGGACAAGGAAGTTGACGAGACGCTATACAGACAACGGATTGACCAAAGAAGAAGTTTTGACCACTGTAGATACGGACATTTGATGAACTTTGCCATGGATCCCCAGTTTCCCTAGAATTCTTAAACTTACGCTAGCCCAACATTTTTTTTGTAAATCTAATGGCATTGACAAAGCTTTTTGCTCGCACCTAATGGGCAAAACAGCGCAAAGAAGACGACTTTCAACTGATACCGAACAAAACTTCAACCGACAGATGTACATTAACCTGACATAGAATACCACTGCATTTTCCATAAGTGTTCTTTATCTTCATCTCTACAACCCTCAGGTAATAACACACATAGTCGATAGGGAATACAGGCACAGATATCAGCAACCACATACCTCCCCTATTCATGTATCATCAACTAAAATGTGCTTCCCCATTTTGTTACAACTGAAAGCCGAAATGAGCTCGGTAGAGTTTGACAGCCCATCCACAGACCCTTAATACGGGATAAGAAGGAATTCAAATGTATACTTCGCAATACCTCGAAGCTTGATTTACAACACGTACGGCACGATGATACATGACCCCCCAAACATGGACTCATACACACATGCTTCTGCTATCTCACTAGGTCATACCCTCTTCCCACCTACTCCTCTCTCCTCCCTTACCCAACCATGGAAATTAATTAACCCCTGACATATATTTTTCTCCTTTTGAAATGTTTTAGAAGGTGGCAGTTATTATTGACTGCCAAAGGGTGGACTGTCAAAGTCAGAAAAATATCTCTACACACACTGCCATATTTGCACCTCATACTGGTCCGCGCTGCGCATGCGCACGCTCTCCCGTACGTGCACATACTCACAGTCGCGGGCACCCGCAGGCGCACGGTATGCGTATTTACGGTAGAGTTTATGTAATCGTAGCGTGCGACTCATTCGTTACATATTTTCACTAATAATGTATTTTGTAGATCATGGTCCCTTTGATAGATTCTGAAAGTTTGGTTAACATAGCATGTTCCTGAACAGAGAGATCCCTCTTTGTATTGTACGAAGGGTCTAACAGGGGTCATACAGTGGTGTTTGGTACCCATCGGAAGAGTATTTAAATAGCAATATTCCGGTGTTGGTGTGGAGCGGATTAATCGCTCGTGCGAATAGTTATGGACATAAGAAGTTTATGTCCATTTACTATTATTTGTTCTTACTTAGTCATGCGGCGGGAAACCCAGTATCCCACCCACCTGAACAGTTGGAAACAGTCACAGCCCACCTGTATGAATCAACCTATGACCTTTTGTTATAATGCGAAGCCGAATTCCTGTGTCCAATGAACAATGAGATTGTAGGGACCATTGAATTGTATTGTGTGTGGGGCATAAATAGGCAGGCCGACCGTATCCAGCACACTCTCTCTTCAACGGTTCTCATTGCTGATAATCGGGAGCTGGATATCGAGGCGCATGCGATCGTTTCCCCTTGTGCGTAAGTGTTTCTCCGCAATCATATTGTCTTGATGTTATTGTGAGCCATTTCTCTCTCTCTCTCTCTCTCTCTCTCTTCTATTTCTCCCGTATTTTTCCCTTAATTGTATTGTATTGTATTTCCTGTGTAGTTATCTGGTTAGTTAGTCTATGTTATATTGTAGTGTATGCTTT